>NC_088243.1:9660887-9680887 GCF_036934945.1 Oncorhynchus masou masou | reverse complement strand
GTGTGTGTGTGTGTGTGTGTGTGTGCGTGCGTGCTGAGATAAATGTGTGTCATTCTTGATAATGTGTTGTTCGTAGTCTTGTAATAACGTGTGTCCTGTTTGTCAGTCTGTGAGGTTCTGCTGTGTGTGTGAGTATCCTGTTTGCTAATCTACACAGAGGAACATGGTCGTCATGGAGAGGAGACACGGGGAAAGAGCTCCTCTCTCTGCAATCACTTTCCTCCCTCCCTTCCTCCCTCCTTCCCTGGACAGTTTTATCTCAATCTATTCATTGTATTGTTGTGTCTACCGTCTTGCCCTTTGTGCTGTTGTCTGCCACCAATCATTTTCATACCATGTTGTGTTGCTACCATGTTGTTGTCATGTTGTGTTGCTATCATGCTATGTTGTCATGTGTTGCTGCCTGTTGTTGTCTTAGGTCTCTCTTTATGTAGTGTTGTCTCTCTTGTCCTGATGTGTGCTTTGTTCTATATATATATATATATATTTTATCCCAGCCCCCCGTCCCCGCAGGAGGCCTTTTGGTAGGCCGTCATTGTAAATAAGAATTTGTTTTTAACTGACTTGCCAAGTTAAATAAAGGTTAAATAAAAAATTACACCTTCCTCCATTATCCCATGCTTTCCCCATCTCTCTCTGTTTCTCTTTATTCTTCTACTCTCTCTATTCCTCTGCTCTCTCTCTGTTTCTCTCTATTCCTCTACTCTCTCTATTCCTCTACTCTCTCTCTGTTTCTCTTTATTCCTCTACTCTCTCTCTGTTTCTCTTTATTCCTCTACTCTCTCTATTCCTCTACTCTCTCTCTGTTTCTCTCTATTCCTCTACTCTCTCTATTCCTCTACTCTCTCTCTGTTTCTCTTTATTCCTCTACTCTCTCTATTCCTCTACTCTCTCTCTGTTTCTCTTTATTCCTCTACTCTCTCTATTCCTCTACTCTCTCTCTATTCCTCTACTCTCTCTCTGTTTCTCTTTATTCCTATACTCTCTCTCTATTCCTCTACTCTCTCTCTATTCATCTACTCTCTCTATTCCTCTACTCTCTCTCTGTTTCTCTTTATTCCTCTACTTTCTCTATTCCTCTACTCTCTCTCTCTATTCCTCTACTCTCTCTCTATTCATCTACTCTCTCTCTCTATTCCTCTACTCTCTCTATTCCTCTACTCTCTCTCTCTATTCGTCTACTCTCTCTCTATTCCTCTACTCTCTCTATATTCCTCTATCTCTCTATTCCTCTACTCTCTCTCTCTATTCCTCTACTCTCTCTCTGTGCCTCTTCTCTCTCTATTCCTCTACTCTCTCTCTCTATTCCTCTACTCTTTCTCTATTCCTCTACTCTCTCTCTAGTCCCCTACTCTCTCTCTCTCTCTATTCCTCTACTCTCTCTCTCTATTCCTCTACTCTCTCTCTATTCCTCTACTCTCTCTCTCTATTCCTACACTCTCTCTCTCTCTCTCTCATAGTGGGTGTATTATCAGAGAAGTCATTGGGGGTTATTCTGATGTTACTAATCCAGCAGTAGGTCAGGGTAAGAAGGTTCACCCTGTCCTTTCTCTGCCACCCAGTCCCCACCTTGGACACTCTACCCCCCAGTCCCCACCAAGGACCCTCTACCCCCCAGTCCCCACCATGGACCCTCCAACCCCAGTCCCCACCAAGGACCCTCTACCCCCCAGTCCCCACCATGGTCCCTCTGCTTCCAGGCCCCTGACCCTCTGCTTCCAGGCCCCTGTCCCTCTGCTTCCAGGCCCCTGTCCCTCTGCTTCCAGACCCCTGTCCCTCTGCTTCCAGGCCCCTGTCCCTCTGCTTCCAGACCCCTGTCCCTCTGCTTCCAGGCCCCTGTCCCTCTGCTTCCAGACCCCTGTCCCTCTGCTTCCAGGCCCCTGTCCCTCTGCTTCCAGGCCCCTGTCCCTCTGCTTCCAGGCCCCTGTCCCTCTGCTTCCAGGCCCCTGTCCCTCTGCTTCCAGACCCCTGTCCCTCTGCTTCCAGGCCCCTGTCCCTCTGCTTCCAGACCCCTGTCCCTCTGCTTCCAGGCCCCTGTCCCTCTGCTTCCAGACCCCTGTCCCTCTGCTTCCAGACCCCTGTCCCTCTGCTTCCAGACCCCTGTCCCTCTGCTTCCAGGCCCCTGTCCCTCTGCTTCCAGGCCCCTGTCCCTCTGCTTCCAGGCCCCTGTCCCTGTCCCTCTGCTTCCAGACCCCTGTCCCTCTGCTTCCAGGCCCCTGTCCCTCTGCTTCCAGGCCCCTGTCCCTCTGCTACCAGGTCCCTGTCCCTGTCCCTCTGCTTCCAGACCCCTGTCCCTCTGCTTCCAGGCCCCTGTCCCTGTCCCTCTGCTACCAGACCCCTGTCCCTCTGCTTCCAGGCCCCTGTCCCTCTGCTTCCAGACCCCTGTCCCTCTGCTTCCAGACCCCTGTCCCTCTGCTTCCAGGCCCCTGTCCCTCTGCTTCCAGGCCCCTGTCCCTCTGCTTCCAGACCCCTGTCCCTCTGCTTCCAGGCCCCTGTCCCTGTCCCTCTGCTTCCAGACCCCTGTCCCTCTGCTTCCAGGCCCCTGTCCCTCTGCTTCCAGGCCCCTGTCCCTGTCCCTCTGCTTCCAGGCCCCTGTCCCTTTCCCTCTGCTTCCAGGCCCCTGTCCTCCAGACTCGCACTCTGCCCCATCCCCATCCCCATCCACATGCCTCCAGCTCCTACCCCTAACCTCTACCACTAATCCCTAGTCCCTACCCCTAATCCCTACCCCTAATCCCTAGTCCCTACCCCTAATCCCTACCCCTAATCCCTAGTCCCTACCCCTAATCCCTACCCCTAACCCCTAGTCCCTACCCCTAATCTCTACCCCTAAACCCTAGTCCCTACCCATAATCTCTACCCCTAACCCATAGTCCCTACCCCTAACCTTTACTCCTAACCTCTACCCCTAGTCCCTAGCCCTAATCCCTACACCTAACCCCTAGTCCCTACCCATAACCCCTAGTCCCATAACCCCTAATTCCCTCTGCTTCCAGGCCCCTGTCCTCCAGACTCGCACTCTGCCCCATCCCCATCCCCGTCCACATGCCTCCAGCTCCTACCCCTAACCTCTACCACTAATCCCTAGTCCCTACCCCTAATCCCTACCCCTAATCCCTAGTCCCTACCCCTAATCCCTACCCCTAATCCCTAGTCCCTACCCCTAATCCCTACCCCTAACCCCTAGTCCCTACCCCTAATCTCTACCCCTAAACCCTAGTCCCTACCCATAATCTCTACCCCTAACCCATAGTCCCTACCCCTAACCTTTACTCCTAACCTCTACCCCTAGTCCCTAGCCCTAATCCCTACACCTAACCCCTAGTCCCTACCCATAACCCCTAGTCCCTAATCCTAACACGGAACCCAAACCGGCTGTGCGCGTGCGCCATCGTGCATACATTTATTTTGTCCCCCCACACCAAAAGCAATCACGACATCCAGGATAAAATATCAAAACAAACTCTGAACCAATTACATTAATTTGCGGACAGGTCGACATTTATGGCAATTTTGCTAACTAGCTTCCACTTGCCAGCTAATTTGTCCTATTTTACTAGCTTGCTATTGCTAGCTAATTTGTCCTGGGATATAAACCGTGAGTTGTTATTTTACCTGAAATGCAGAAGGTCCTCTACTCCGACAATTAATCCAGACATAAAACGGTCATCGAATCGTTTCTCGTCGTCTCCCCCCTACCAGGCTTTTTCTTTATATTAACTTTATATTGCCTTTGGCAACTTTCCTAAATTAGGTGCATTACCGCCACTGACCTCGTTTGTCTTTTAGTCACCCACGTGGGTATACAATGTGGAGATGGCACGTGGGCACCTGCTTCTATAAACCAATGAGAGGCAGGATTTGCAGCACGATCTGCGTCACAAATAGAACTGACTTCTATTTTAGCTGTTGGCAACGCAGATGCTCATTGGAGCGAGTGAGCAATGTGGGTGCAATAATTTAATAATATAGATTTCAAAATGTATTTTGCAATGCTCCCGCACATAACGCGAACGGTGTAGTCAGCCTGTAATCCCTACCCCTAATCCCTAGGCCCTACCTCTAATTCCTATATTTAGTCCCTACCCCCAACCCCTAAACTTTACCCCTAATAACTCGCCCCTACCCCTAGTCCCAAATCCCTAACCCTAATCCCTCCTCCTAACCCTACCCCTTTATCCCTGATCACTACCCCTAGTCTCTAATCCCTACCCTTAACCCTAGTCCTTACCCCTAAACCCAACCCCTAGTTCCTACCCCTAGACCCTACCCGTAATAGCTACCCCTACCGCTAGTCCCTACCCCCTAGTCCCTACCTCCTAGTCCTAATCCCTACCTCTAACCCCTACCCCCAAACCATACCCCTAGTCCCTACCCTTAGTCCCTACCCTTTAATAGCTACCCCTTACCCCTACCCCTAGAGACTACCCATAAACTCTTTCCCCTAGTCCCTACCCCTAACACCTACCCCAAACCCTAATACCTACCCCTAGTCCCTACCCCGTGCTCCATACCCCCAGCTCCCTACCCCTAGCTCCCTACCCCTAGACCCTACCCCTAGTCCCTACTCCTAGTCCCTACCATTTAATAGCTACCCCTTACCCCTTACCCCTACCCCTAGAGACTACCCATAAACCCTACCCCTAGTCCCTACCCCTAATACCTACCCCTAGCCCTAATACCTACCCCTAGTCCCTACCCTGTGCCCCATACCCCAGCTCCCTACCCCTAGCTCCCTAACCCTAGACCCTACCCCTAACACCTACCCCTAGCCCTAATACCTACCCGTAGTCCCTACCCCGTACCCCATACCCCCAGCTCCCTACCCCTTGACCCTACCCCTAAAACCTACCCCTAGACCCTACCCCTAATCCCTACCTCTAACCCCTAGCCCTAATACCTACCCCTAGTCCCTAACCCTAGCTCCCTACCCCGTGCCCCATACCCCCAGCTCCCTACCCTGATTCCTCAGTTCATGGTCTCTCTCAGTCCCGTGAAGTGTAAAATGTAATCAACAAAGCTACATTTTATGCATGTCAGACAAAAAATATAAAGCTAGCTTGAAAATATATATATAGAAAAGATTGATTTTAGCGTTGGCAAATTGGTTTATTCTCATCATGAGGAGCCTATAAAACGTAGGTAGATGAACATATTTTGTGGAAGCTAAGTACCTGACCGCTAGCTATGTTAGCTTACTAGGTACATTAATAGCGTCAGGTTGGTTGTTTTGAAGCTCATATTCAAGATTCTGTTTTTTTCAGGTCACTACCGATAACTACAACACAACTACTGACAGCTATTCAGGTCACTACCGATAACTACAACACAACTACTGACAGCTATTCAGGTCACTACCGATAACTACAACACAACTACTGACAGCTATTCAGGTCACTACCGATAACTACAACACAACTACTGACTGCTATTCAGGTCACTACCGATAACTACAACACAACTACTGACAGCTATTCAGGTCACTACCGATAACTACAACACAGCTACTGACAGCTATTCAGGTCACTACCGATAACTACAACACAACTACTGACTGCTATTCAGGTCACTACCGATAACTACAACACAACTGCTGACAGCTATTCAGGTCACTACCGATAACTACAACACAACTACTGACAGCTATTCAGGTCACTACCGATAACTACAGCACAACTACTGACAGCTATTCAGGTCACTACCGATAACTACAACACAACTACTGACAGCTATTCAGCTCACTACCGATAACTACAACACAACTACTGACAGCTATTTAGGTCACTACCGATAACTACAACACAACTACTGACAGCTATTTAGGTCACTACCGATAACTACAACACAACTACTGACAGCTATTCAGGTCACTACCGATAACTACAACACAACTACTGACAGCTATTCAGGTCACTACCGATAACTACAACACAACTACTGACAGCTATTCAGGTCACTACCGATAACTACAACACAACTACTGACAGCTATTCAGGTCACTACCGATAACTACAACACAACTACTGACAGCTATTCAGGTCACTACCGATAACTACAACACAACTACTGACTGCTATTCAGCTATAAATTAACAGCAATACGTCATCATCATCACAACAACAATGCCCTGACTTCATCCTTCTCATAGTGCACAAACACACACACACACATGCGTACAAACACACACAGTTCAGAGATCCCTGTCTGTTCTCTGTGTGTTGTGACTCAGAGGCCAGTGGAGTTCATGGTACACTAGAAAAGCCATTCACTCCAGTAGTTTGTAGACCTCGTTTTATATACAGAGAGATCGAGGGAGAGATCACGGGAGAGAGAGAGAGAGAGAGAGAGAGGGGGGAGAGAGGGAGAGAGAGAGGGAGAGAGAGAGAGAGAGAGAAAGAGAGGGAGAGAGAGAGAGAGAGAGGGAGAGAGGGAGAGAGAGGGAGAGAGGGAGAGAGAGAGGAGAGAGAGAGGGAGGAAGAGAGGGAGAGAGAGAGACAGGGAAAGACAGACGGAGAGAAAGCTAGAGAGGGAAAGACTGAGACAGAGAGAGATAGGGAGGGAGGGAAAGACAGAATGGGATAGAGGGATAGATGGAGAGAGGGAGAGAAAGAGAGGGAAAGACAGAGAGAGAGGAAGGGAAGGAAGGCAGAGGGAGAGAGAGGGGGGGGGAAGGAGAGCGGGGAGTAATCCACGGTAAGCACCATTCTTTGTGTTCTGTTGATCATCGGATGAATGCGCTGTCAGAAAGAGAGAGAGATGGAGGTGGAAGGGAGCCAAGTAGTTGCATTCATCCAACCAGGGAGGGAGGAGAAGAGTGCCATTCTGACAGTTGAATTAGAGATGGGGAGATGTGTTTACATATTGCTTGTGAGAGGGGAGATCTCAGTGATATTTCCACTGTTGATCCTGGCAGCAGGGGCCCAAAGGGAACACCTCAAAGTGTTGTCTGGGCATGCGAGAGTGAATCTCAATGCTTTACACTCTCTTCATTCTGAGTTGATTTATTTTTCAACTGTAAAGACATTTGAATTGACCCCACAGTAAAGTGTTTTCAGTGGCTGCATCTGTATGGCACATTTTGAATGTTTTCTTTTAGAGAATAACTGTGTGTGTGTGTGTGTGTGTGTGTGTGTGTGTGTGTGTGTGTGTGTGTGTGTGTGTGTGTGTGTGTGTGTGTGTGTGTGTGTGTGTGTGTGTGTGTGTGTGTGTGTGTGTGTGTGTGTGTGTGCTTGTAGTCAAAGACACATGTCATACACACCCATAACCCCCTGTTACTTGTCTAGATTGCCCTTGTTCTCTATTGTATGTCCTCTATGATCTAGTGCTAAGTGGGATACCTTATTCTACTAAATACAAGTATTGATGCACGGACCGGTTTGGGTTTTAACTTGTCCTTTAACGGTATTTGAATTTTTGGTTTGTTAACTTCTTGAAACTCCCCATCCCGGATCCGGGTTTGTGACTAAAGCCTCAGGCCCATTAGCATAACGCAACGTTAACGATTTCTGAAAATCGCAAATAAAATGAAAATAATGCGTCTGCTCTCAAGCTTAGCCTTTTCTTAACAACACTGTCATCTCAGATTTTCAAAATATGCTTTTGAACCATAGAAATTGACTAATTTGTGTAAGAGTATGCAAAGCTAGCATAGCATTTTGAGTAGCATTTAGCACGCAACATTTTCACAAAAACCAGATAACCAAATAAATAAAATCATTTACCTTTGAAGAGCTTCTGATGTTTTCAATGAGGAGACTCTCAGTTACATACCAAATGCGCAGTTTTTCCTGAAAGCGTCTGTGTGTAGGAGAAATCGTTCCGTTTTCTACATTGCGTCTGGCTACCGAAACGAACCGAAAATTCAGTCACCTACAACGTAAAACTTTTTCCGGATTAACTACATAATATCGACCGAAACATGGCAAACGTTGTTTGGAATCAATCCTCAAGGTGTTTTTTCACATATCTCTTCATTGATATATCGTTCGTGGAAGCTTGCTTTCCTCTCTGTATCGCATGGAAAAATACTGGCAGGTGACTTTTGCGCACCAATTTCGGTGCAGGACACCGGGCGGACACCTGGTAAATGTGGTCTCTTATGGTCAATCTTCCAACGATCTGCCCACAAATACGTCACAATGCTGCAGACACCTTGGGAAAACGACAGAAAGGGTTGACTCACTCCTCTCGCATTCACAGCCATATAAGGAGACAATGGAAAACAGAGCCTCAAAAATCCTTGTCATTTCCTGGATGCCATCTCATCTTGGTTTTGCCTGAAGCTCAGAGAATATCTTGGTATTTCTGGACACGTCAGAGTGTTTTCTTTCGAATGGTATCAATTATATGCATAGTCGAGCATCTTTTTGTGACAAAATATCTTGTTTAAAACGGGAACGTTTTTCATCCAAAAATGAAATAGCGCCCCCATAGATGTAAGAGGTTTTAAAGGAGATACGCTGTATGTAATGTTCATTTTATAGTTTACTACCTGAGTCATTTCTCTCCACTCTCTCTCTCTCCATGCCACTTTCCACATAGACCTAGTCCCGCCCCTTGTCACTCAAGGAGTGCATATGTGACCGACCGGCTCGATTCGGTCTTATGTTGCAAAATTAGAAAATGTGTTTCTTTACATTGGATAAAAGTAGAGACTCTGAGCTTGAAAATTATATATCATACACAGTTGAGGAACAATGGGAAAGCAATTTGACTTTGAAAATTGATAAACTTGTAACCTCACTTTTGAGAAAATGGCCCTTGAATGTTTTGGTACACCTACTGGAGACCTCTTCTTTGTCTACACCCATTCAGCATCGTTCACACCCTCTTAAGCTTTATCCCCACCCATCTCTTTAAAGATTCACTTGTGAGGCTATGTACTAAACAACCAAAGAGTTGAAGACTAAAGGTTTATACAACGGGTGTGTAAATTCAATCAGGAGTGCCAGAGTAGAATGTCCGATTGTCTGTTCGTAAATTCAGAGCGTTTCACTCTTGGAGCGTACACTGGATGCTCTGACCGAAGAGTAGGGTTGATCCGAGCATTCGGACTTAACAACAGCAGTCAAGCACCCAAGCTAACTTGCTAGCTAGCTAACAGTATGCTTTAACTTCAAATGAAAACGACTTCCTGACAAAATTAGAAACGTTTAAAATAAAAAAATATGGCTAGCTAGACTATCTTACCCATATACATGGACGGACGCTTCTCCCTCTCTGTCATGGATGCCATGGTCGCCCTTATTTTTATTATATTTTGTTCACCTTTATTTAACCAGGCAGGCTAGTTGAGAACAAGTTCTCATTTACAACTGCGACCTGGACAAGATAAAGCAAATCTGTGCGATAAAAACAACAACACAGAGTTACACATAAACAAACATACAGTCAATAACATAATAGAAAAGAAAAATCTAAAAATCTATGTACAGTGTGTGCAAATGTAGAAGAGTAGGGAGGTAAGGCAATAAATAGGCCCTAGAGGTAAAAATATTACAATTTAGCATTAATACTGGAGTGATAGATGCAGATGATGATGTAGTAGAGATACTGGGGTGCAAAAGAGCAAGACGGTAAATAACAATATGGGGATGAGGTAGTTGGGTGTGGCTGTTTACAGATTGGCTGTGTACAGGTACAGTGATCTGATCTGTAAGCTGCTCTGACAGCTGATGCTTAAAGTTAGAGAGGGAGATATAAGACTCCAGCAATTCGTTCCAGTCATTGGCAGCAGAGAACTGGAAGGAAAGGAGGCCAAAGGAAGTGATGGCTTTGGGGATGAACAGTGCAAAGTACCTGCTGGAGCGCGTGCTACAAGTGGGTGCTGCTATGGTGACCAGTGAGCTGAGATATGGTGGGGCTATTCCTAGAAGGGTCTTGTAGATGACCTGGAGCCAGTTGGTTTGGCGACGGATATGTAGTGCGGGGCAGCCAATGAGAGCATACAGGTCACAGTGGTAGGTAGTATATGGGGCTTTGGCCACTCAAGAATATTCGCTGTCTTCTTGATTAGCAACTCAAGTGCAGATTTGGCCATGTGTTTTTGGTTATTGTCCTGCTGAAAGGTATATTCATCTCCCAGTATCTGGTGGAAAGCAGACTGAAGCAGGTTTTCATCTAGGATTTTGCCTGTGCTTAGTGCCATTCCGTTTACTTATTTTTCCCGAAAAACTCTCCAGTCCTTAATGATTACAAGCATACCCATAACATAATGCAGCCACCACTATGCTTGAAAATATGGAGAGTGGTACTCTGTGTTGTATTGTGTTGTGTTGTATTGGATTTGCCTCAAATATAACACTTTGTATTCAGGACAAAAAGTTGATTGCTTTGCCACATTTTTTGCCTGATTAGTAATATTTTTATTCTGTACAGGCTTCCTCCTTTTCACTCTGTCATTTAGTTTAGTGTTATGGAGTAACTGCTATGTTGTTGATCCATTCTCAGTTTTCTCCTCCTATCACAGCCATTCCACTCTAACTGTTTTAAAGTCACCATTGGCCTCATGGTGAAATCCCTGAGTGGTTTCCTTCCTCCCCGGTAACTCAGTTAGGTAGGACACCTGTATCTCTGTAGTGACTGGGTGTATTGATACACCATCTAAAGTGTAATTGATATCTTCACCGTGCTCAAAGGGATATTCAATGTCTGATTTTTTTTCTCTCCCATCTACCAATAGGCATTTGTGAGGCATTAGAAAATCTTTGAGGATGAATCTATGTATAAAAATCCACTGCTCGGCTGAGGGACCTTACAGATAATTGTTTGTGTGAGGTACATAGATGAGGTAGTCATTCAAATATCATGTTAAACACTATTATTGCACACAGAGTGAGTCCATGCAACTTATTTTGCGACTTGTTAAGCAAATCTTTACTCCTGAACTTATTTAGGCTTAAATACTTATCGACTCAATACATTTTAGCCTTTTCAACATAATTCCACTTAGGCATTACGATGTATTGTGTGTCGGCCCAGTGACCAAACATCTCAATCTAACAAATGATTTTATTCAGGCAGTTCAAAGGAAAAGTGGACAAAATACTTTCTGGAGGATCTGTGTGTCTATATGTTTGATATGTGTCTATATGTTTGATATGTGTCTATATGTTTGATATGTGTCTATATGTTTGATATGTGTATATGTGTTTAATATGTGTCTATATGTGTCTATGTTTTTAATATGTGTCTATGTGTTTAATATGTGTCTATGTGTGTCTATGTGTTTGATATGTGTCTATATGTTTGATATGTGTCTATATGTTTGATATGTGTATATGTGTTTAATATGTGTCTATATGTTTGATATGTGTTTATGTGTTTAATATGTGTCTATATGTGTCTATATGTTTAATATGTGTCTATATGTGTCTATATGTTTGATATGTGTCTATATGTGTCTATATGTGTCTATGTGTTTAATATGTGTCTATGTGTTTAATATGTGTCTATCTGTCTATCTTCACGATGCTGTCTGTGTGAGTGGACCAATTCAGTTTGTCTGTGATGTGTATGCCGAGGAACTTAAAACTTACTACCATCTCCACTACTGTTCCATCGATGTGGATAGGGGGGTGTTACCTCTGCTGTTTCCTGAAGTCCACAATCATTTCCTTAGTTTTGTTGACGTTGAGTGTGAGGTTATTGTCCTGACACCACACTCCGAGGGCTCTCACCTCCTCCCTGTAGGCCGTCTCGTCGTTGTTGGTAATCAAGCCTACCACTGTTGTGTCGTCCGCAAACTTGATGATTGAGTTGGAGGTGTGCGTGGCCACGCAGTCGTGGGTGAACAGGGAGTACAGGAGAGGGCTCAGAATGCACCCTTGTGGGGCCCCAGTGTTGAGGATCAGCGGGGTGGAGATGTTGTTGCCTACCCTCACCACCTGGGGGTGGCCCGTCAGGAAGTCCAGTACCCAGTTGCACAGGGCGGGGTCAAGACCCAGGGTCTCGAGCTTGATGATGAGCTTGGAGGGTACTATGGTGTTAAATGCCGAGCTGTAGTCGATGAACAGCATTCTCACATAGGTATTCCTCTTGTCCAGATGGGTTAGGGCAGTGTGCAGTGTGGTTGAGATTGCGTCGTCTGTGGACCTATTTGGGCGGTAAGCAAATTGGAGTGGGTCTAGGGAGTCAGGTAGGGTGGAGGTGATATGGTCCTTGACTAGTCTCTCAAAGCACTTCATGATGACGGAAGTGAGTGCTACGGTGCGGTAGTCGTTTAGCTCAGTTACCTTAGCTTTCTTGGGAACAGGAACAATGGTGGCCCTCTTGAAGCATGTGGGAACAGCAGACTGGTATAGGGATTGATTGAATATGTCCGTAAACACACCAGCCAGCTGGTCTGCGCATGCTCTGAGTGCGCGGCTGGGGATGCCGTCTGGGCCTGCAGCCTTGCGAGGGTTAACACGTTTAAATGTTTTACTCACCTCGGCTGCAGTGAAGGAGAGAATATGTGTCTATGTGTTTGATATGTGTCTATGTGTTTAATATGTGTCTATCTGTTTGATTTGTGTCTGTTTGATATGTGTCTATGTGTTTAACATGTGTCTAAATGTTTGATATGTGTCTATATGTGTCTATATGTTTAATATGTGTCTATGTGTTAGATATGTGTCTGTTTAATATGTGTCTATGTGTTTAATATGTGTGAATCCAGCTGTGGCCAGGAAATGAATCCAGCTGTGAATCCAGCTGTGGCCAGGAAATGAACATCATATCAAACACCATCCTAGTGTTTACCTAGCTAGCGGTGGTTCAAATCCTTTACCTTTCAAATGGAAGATACACTGGCTAGGAGCAGTGAAATGTCTTATTTTACAGAGTTAGCCAGAGTACGGCACCTCTCTGTAGCCCTGGAGCCTAGAGAGCAGAGGAAATATTAGCAGTTAGCCACCTAGCGCTGCCTGTTAGCC
Organism: Oncorhynchus masou masou; assembly: GCF_036934945.1. Taxonomy (NCBI): domain Eukaryota; kingdom Metazoa; phylum Chordata; class Actinopteri; order Salmoniformes; family Salmonidae; genus Oncorhynchus; species Oncorhynchus masou. The sequence goes on along the minus strand of NC_088243.1, from coordinate 9,667,973 downwards.
TCTCTAACACTTGAATGGGGCAGAGTACCTGATATCACAACAGGTCCTCCGTGCAGACTGGACACTCCAGTTGACCAGTTGACAGGGGCGAGGCGCTCTCACTCTCACCTCGGTGCACGCACGCATGCACGCACGCACACACACGCTCAAAAACAGACACACACACACACACAGACACACACACACACACAAACACAGACACACACACAAACACACACACACACACACACACACACACACACACACACACACACACACACACACACACACACACACACACACACACACACACACACACACACACACACACACACACACACACACACACACACACACACACACACAGACACACACACAGACAAACACAGGACTGTGTCACTGTGGTCCCGATGGCCGTCAGATATCACTGGACCTAAGATCATTGAACCAACTAGAACACAGAGCCCTTTCTGACAGGACACATACCACCACTGTTATAATGAATCTCCCTGTAGCAAACTGCTGACAATATCGTACAGGGACCGTAAAACACATACTTCAGCAACGTCAGCAAGACAAAAGGAGCTGATCGTGGACTAGAGGAAACAGAGGGCCGAGCACGTCCCAATTCACATCGACAAGGCTGTTGTGGAATAGTGTATCGTGGTCCACATACATCAGCACAGTCGTGAAGAGGGCACGACCACGCCTCTTATCCCTCAGGAAGCGAAAAAGATTTGTCATGGGCTCTCAGCTCCTCAGAAGTTTTCCAGCTGCATCATTGAGAGCATTTTCAGTGGCTGCATCACCACTTGTTTTAAATAAACAGTTTAGAGCGACAGTTGAAGTCAGAAGTTTACATACACATACACTTGGAGTCATTAAAACTCGTTGTTCAACCACTCCACAAATATCTTGTTAACAAACTATAATTTTGGCAAGTGCCAAATACTAATTGAGTGTTTGTAAACGTCTGACTCACTGGGAATGTGATGAAAGAAATAAAAGCTGAAATCAATCATTCCCTCTACTATTATTCTGACATTTCACATTCTTCAAATAAAGTGGTGATCCTAACGGACCTACGACAGGGACTTTTTACTGGGATTAAATGTCAGGAATTGTGAAAAACTGAGTTTAAATGTATTTGGCTGAGGTGTATGTAAACTTCAGACTTCAACTATATATATTGGACCGTCCCGCAAGGTTCGAACAAGCCCCCCAGGAGGCAAAGATATTTTTTCCTTGGATAATCTCATTATCTATTACAAGCTTTGTCTTTAGGTTGAGAGAAAATGTTGCTCTTTTAGAGCTCAGCGATTCTTGAAAAAACAGGACAATCTCAACAAGTGTTTAAACGCCTTGATTGTTTAATTTTAACATTAGATTGTTCAAATATGTAATACAAATCTGCAAACTTCTTTGTGTGCTGTTTGATAGCACTATATAATGCTCCAGGGCTAATTTCGTTAGCATTTTGGCATGTTTTTATAGATTTTGAACATAAAACAACATTCAAGAAAACAAACATCCTTTAGATCACAGTAAATACTTCAGTTGTTTAAGCATATGTTGCAGAACAGTGTTCCCAATACATATGTTGCAGAACAGTGTTCCCAATACATATGTTGCAGAACAGTGTTTACAATGCATATGTTGCAGAACAGTGTTCACAATGCACATGTTGCAGAACAGTGTTCACAATGCACATGTTGCAGAACAGTGTTCACAATGCACATGTTGCAGAACAGTGTTCACAATGCACATGTTGCAGAACAGTGTTCACAATGCACATGTTGCAGAACAGTGTTCACAATGCACATGTTGCAGAACAGTGTTCACAATGCACATGTTGCAGAACAGTGTTCACAATGCACATGTTGCAGAACAGTGTTCACAATGCACATGTTGCAGAACAGTGTTCACAATGCACATGTTGCAGAACAGTGTTCACAATACATATGTTGCAGAACAGTGTTCACAATGCACATGTTGCAGAACAGTGTTCACAATGCATATGTTGCAGAACAGTGTTCACAATACATATGTTGCAGAACAGTGTTCACAATGCACATGTTGCAGAACAGTGTTTACAATACATATGTTGCAGAACAGTGTTTACAATACATATGTTGCAGAACAGTGTTTACAATACATATGTTGCAGAACAGTGTTTACAATACATATATTGCAGAACAGTGTTTAAAATACATATGTTGCAGAACAGTGTTTACAATACATATGTTGCAGAACAGTGTTTACAATACATATGTTGCAGAACAGTGTTTACAATACATATGTTGCAGAACAGTGTTCACAAGACATATGTTGCAGAACAGTGTTTAAAATACATATGTTGCAGAACAGTGTTTACAATACATATGTTGCAGAACAGTGTTCCCAATACATATGTTGCAGAACAGTGTTCACAATACATGTTGCAGAACAGTGTTTAAAATACATATGTTGCAGAACAGTGTTTACAATACATATGTTGCAGAACAGTGTTCACAATACATATGTTGCAGAACAGTGTTTACAATACATATGTTGCAGAACAGTGTTTACAATACATATGTTGCAGAACAGTGTTTACAATACATATGTTGCAGAACAGTGTTTAAAATACATATGTTGCAGAACAGTGTTTACAATACATATGTTGCAGAACAGTGTTCACAATACATATGTTGCAGAACAGTGTTCACAATACATATGTTGCAGAACAGTGTTTACAATACATATGTTGCAGAACAGTGTTCACAATACATATGTTGCAGAACAGTGTTCACAATACATATGTTGCAGAACAGTGTTTACAATACATATGTTGCAGAACAGTGTTTACAATACATATGTTGCAGAACAGTGTTTACAATACATATGTTGCAGAACAGTGTTCACAATACATATGTTGCAGAACAGTGTTCACAATACATATGTTGCAGAACAGTGTTTACAATACATATGTTGCAGAACAGTGTTCACAATACATATGTTGCAGAACAGTGTTTACAATACATATGTTGCAGAACAGTGTTCACAAGACATATGTTGCAGAACAGTGTTTACAATACATATGTTGCAGAACAGTGTTCACAAGACATATGTTGCAGAACAGTGTTTAAAATACATATGTTGCAGAACAGTGTTTACAATACATATGTTGCAGAACAGTGTTCCCAATACATATGTTGCAGAACAGTGTTCACAATACATGTTGCAGAACAGTGTTTAAAATACATATGTTGCAGAACAGTGTTTACAATACATATGTTGCAGAATAGTGTTCACAATACATATGTTGCAGAACAGTGTTTACAATACATATGTTGCAGAACAGTGTTTACAATACATATGTTGCAGAACAGTGTTTAAAATACATATGTTGCAGAACAGTGTTTACAATACATATGTTGCAGAACAGTGTTTAAAATACATATGTTGCAGAACAGTGTTTACAATACATATGTTGCAGAACAGTGTTTACAATACATATGTTGCAGAACAGTGTTTACAATACATATGTTGCAGAACAGTGTTTACAATACATATGTTGCAGAACAGTGTTTACAATACATATGTTGCAGAACAGTGTTTAAAATACATATGTTGCAGAACAGTGTTTACAATACATATGTTGCAGAACAGTGTTTACAATACATATGTTGCAGAACAGTGTTTACAATACATATGTTGCAGAACAGTGTTCACAAGACATATGTTGCAGAACAGTGTTTAAAATACATATGTTGCAGAACAGTGTTTACAATACATATGTTGCAGAACAGTGTTCCCAATACATATGTTGCAGAACAGTGTTCACAATACATGTTGCAGAACAGTGTTTAAAATACATATGTTGCAGAACAGTGTTTACAATACATATGTTGCAGAACAGTGTTCACAATACATATGTTGCAGAACAGTGTTTACAATACATATGTTGCAGAACAGTGTTTACAATACATATGTTGCAGAACAGTGTTTAAAATACATATGTTGCAGAACAGTGTTTACAATACATATGTTGCAGAACAGTGTTTAAAATACATATGTTGCAGAACAGTGTTTACAATACATATGTTGCAGAACAGTGTTTACAAGACATATGTTGCAGAACAGTGTTTACAAGACATATGTTGCAGAACAGTGTTCCCAATACATATGTTGCAGAACAGTGTTTACAAGACATATGTTGCAGAACAGTGTTCCCAATACATATGTTGCAGAACAGTGTTTACAATACATATGTTGCAGAACAGTGTTCACAATACATATGTTGCAGAACAGTGTTTACAAGACATATGTTGCAGAACAGTGTTTACAATACATATGTTGCAGAACAGTGTTTACAATACATATGTTGCAGAACAGTGTTTACAATACATATGTTGCAGAACAGTGTTTACAATACATATGTTGCAGAACAGTGTTCCCAATACATATGTTGCAGAACAGTGTTTACAATGCATATGTTGCAGAACAGTGTTTACAATACATATGTTGCAGAACAGTGTTCCCAATACATATGTTGCAGAACAGTGTTTACAATACATATGTTGCAGAACAGTGTTTACAATACATATGTTGCAGAACAGTGTTCCCAATACATATGTTGCAGAACAGTGTTTACAATACATATGTTGCAGAACAGTGTTCCCAATACATATGTTGCAGAACAGTGTTCCCAATACATATGTTGCAGAACAGTGTTTACAATACATATGTTGCAGAACAGTGTTCCCAATACATATGTTGCAGAACAGTGTTCACAATACATATGTTGCAGAACAGTGTTCACAATACATATGTTGCAGAACAGTGTTCACAAACAGTACATATGTTGCAGAACAGTGTTCCCAATACATATGTTGCAGAACAGTGTTTACAATACATATGTTGCAGAACAGTGTTCACAATACATATGTTGCAGAACAGTGTTCACAATACATATGTTGCAGAACAGTGTTCCCAATACATATGTTGCAGAACAGTGTTTACAAACAGTACATATGTTGCAGAACAGTGTTTACAATACATATGTTGCAGAACAGTGTTTACAATGCATATGTTGCAGAACAGTGTTTACAATACATATGTTGCAGAACAGTGTTTACAAATACATATGTTGCAGAACAGTGTTCACAATACATATGTTGCAGAACAGTGTTCACAATACATATGTTGCAGAACAGTGTTCACAATACATATGTTGCAGAACAGTGTTCACAATACATATGTTGCAGAACAGTGTTCACAATACATATGTTGCAGAACAGTGTTCACAATACATATGTTGCAGAACAGTGTTCCCAATACATATGTTGCAGAACAGTGTTTACAATACATATGTTGCAGAACAGTGTTCACAATACATATGTTGCAGAACAGTGTTCACAATACATATGTTGCAGAACAGTGTTCCCAATACATATGTTGCAGAACAGTGTTTACAATACATATGTTGCAGAACAGTGTTTACAATACATATGTTGCAGAACAGTGTTTACAATGCATATGTTGCAGAACAGTGTTCACAATACATATGTTGCAGAACAGTGTTTACAATACATATGTTGCAGAACAGTGTTCACAATACATATGTTGCAGAACAGTGTTCACAATACATATGTTGCAGAACAGTGTTCACAATACATATGTTGCAGAACAGTGTTCACAATACATATGTTGCAGAACAGTGTTTACGATACATATGTTGCAGAACAGTGTTTACAAGACATATGTTGCAGAACAGTGTTCACAATACTTTTTTTCTGAATCAGATTGAACATTCTACATGAATGCCAAACGTCACATCTGGAGGAAACCAGGCACTGCTCATCACCTGGCCAATAACATCCCTACGGTGAAGCATGGTGGTGGCAGCGTCATGCTGTGGGCATGTTTTTCAGTGGCAGGGACTGGATCAAGGGAAAGATGAACAGAGAAAGGTACAGAGAGATCCTTGATGAAAATCTGTTCCAGAGTGCTCAGGACCTCAGACTGGGACGAAGGTTCACCTTGGGTGGCCCAGCCAGAGCCAGGACTTGAACATGATTGAACATCTCTGGAGAGACCTGAAAATAGTTGTGCATCGACGCTCCCCATCCAACCTGACAGAGCTTGAGATGATCTGCAGAGAGGAAAGGGAGAAACTCCCTGAATACAGATGTGCCAAGCTTGTAGCGTCATACCCAAGATGATTCAAGGTTGTAATCGCTGCCAAAGGTGCTTCAACAAAATACTGAGTAAAGGGTCTGAATACTTATGTAAATAAGGTATTTATGTTTTTTATTTGTAATAAATTTGCTAAACATTTCAAAAAATCTGTTTTTACTTTGTCATTGTGGGTTATTATGTGTAGATTGATGAAGATTTTTTCTAATTTAATCAATTATAGAATAAGGCTATAACGTAACAAAATGTGGAACAAGTGAAGGGGTCTGAATACTTTCCGAATGCACTGTTCATGACATATTAACGCTTTAATATCCAAAGCAATTCTTACCTTGGTCAGTCACGTTGCATGTTGCAGTGGCAAGCTAAAGATGCTAGCTAGTTAACTAGCTGTGTTTGTTAGCTCGGTGAAAACACTTGCTGAAAACACTTGAAAATGCTAGCTAGTTAACTAGCTGTGTTTGTTAGCTCGGTGAAAACACTTGCTTGCAGGCAGTTGAAGAAAGTATCTTCTTCCTCTGTCACCCATCTGATGAAAAACATATTTTATATCAATGTTATGATTATATATATTTTTTTAAATGCCATTATCCATTAGGAAGATGTTTGGCACTGAGAGCTGATCTTCTTCATAATTGCAAGGGCTGCTGCGTCAGTTGGAGGTGGGCTGGGCGGCTCGGGAACATTTCAAAATTGTGATTGACAGCTCGGGAAAAATATGTTCTAGGTTCATATGTCTCTTTTTTTAAATAAACTTATTTGTTTCATAAGTAGCAGGCATCCTTAATAGCAGCCTCATTTTTCATGCAAACCCCACTTTGGGAACCTAATACCAAGAGGTATTGACATTACAAAAGACTCAACATTACAATTCAGCATGACACATGTGGTGCAAAAATACATGTAATTGACATATATTTTGAAATA
>NC_088243.1:9595887-9658387 GCF_036934945.1 Oncorhynchus masou masou | reverse complement strand
ATTATGGGAGTTGACAAGTGGAGGGCCACTCGCTGGAGGAGATTAATTTTAGATGGAGAGGAGAGGAGAGGAGAGGAGAGGAGAGGAGAGGAGAGGAGAGGAGAGGAGAGGAGAGGAGAGGAGAGGAGAGGAGAGGAGAGGAACACACTCACTGTCTATCTGGATATCAAAATAAGCACTTCACTAGAGGGAGTTTCTCCTCTCTCCCACCCTCCCCCACTCTCTCTCTTTTTGTATATTTCTCTCTCCCTCCTCCACATTCCCATGTCTCTCTCTCTCTCTCTCTCTCTCTCTGAAATTCCTTCCTCTGATTGTCTATAAGAAATAATAGTGGGGCGTCCTCGTAGTTTGCCGGATCAGAAATTAAACTTGAGAAATGGAGTGTTGCAGGAGTCCCTGGCACCAGCATGCCCTTAGATTAGCTAGTGCCCGTAGGGTGTGGGGCAGCGAGGGAAAAGGAGATTATGGGAAGGGCCTGTTGCCTTCATCGAGTGGAGTAGAGTGGAGTGGAACGATTACAGTCAAGATGGGAACACAATCTGATTTGGTAAAAGTCTGTGTGTGTGTGTGTGTGTGTGTGTGTGTGTGTGTGTGTGTGTGTGTGTGTGTGTGTGTGTGTGTGTGTGTGTGTGTGTGTGTGTGTGTGTGTGTGTGTGTGTGCGTGCGTGCGTGCGTGCGTGTGTGTGTGTTGCAGAACCCCAGCTGGTCACACAGAGTAAAAGCTTAAAGAAGAAAGGCTAGGAGAGAGAGGGATGAGGGACAGATATATATATATATGTAGAGAGACACAGAGAGAGACACAGAGGGAGACAGAGAGATGGGGAGGTAGCAAGAGATTAGAGGGACAGAGAGTGACTCAGGGAAAGAGACTCAGGGAAAGAGACTCAGGGAGAGAGACTCAGGGAGAGAGACTCAGGGAGAAAGACTCAGGGAAAGAGACTCAGGGAGAGAGAGAACGTGAGAGAGAAAAGGAGAGAGAAAATGTGAGAGAGAAAAGGAGAGAGGGGGGAAAGGAGGGGAAATTAAAGTGTTATAGAGATATATGTTTTGAGAAGAGGGAGAGAGTTTGAGAGGACAGCAACCGAGGGAGGAAGGGAGGGATGGACGGAGGAAGGGAGGAGAGAGAGAGAGAGAGAGAGAAAGAGGGAAGGAGAGGCTTGTGCCAGAAGCCCGTGTCTTTTTCATAAAAACACAAACAAAGAATGCTGTGCTCGCTGGCGTCCCGCGGTGTACACACATGTTAGTGCTCCACTCTGCTCTACGCCATTAAACCCCTCTCCCTCTCTCCTCATCCCAGACCTAATACTTACTGACTAGTAACGACTAGCGATGTGGAGTTTGGGAACAATGTGTTATTTTTGAAGAACTTGACCTATTAGTGCTGGCTGCAATGAGTCCTTCAGCAGGATCAATACATAGTCCTCTGGTGCCAGAGTCGTGCTCCGACCGTCAACTGTCTGTCACAATGTCCGCAGGAAAATACATTATTAGGACAGAGAAGAAAAATACATGTTTAGAACATGGTGCATGTTTAGAACATGGTGCATGTTTAGAACATGGTGCATGTTTAGAACATGGTGCAAGAATGACTGCAATTAATTGATTATTGAATATTATAATGGACACAGCTTTATAGAACCAGAACATACACAGCTTCTGGTCAACAAACTCCAGAACGAATAGTTTTGGTGGGGAGGGGTGGGGGGGCTGCAGTGCACGAACAACTTATCACCCTCACAGCAGTCAAGCAATGCAAGAGTTCACAATCTAGTCCGGTAGCGACCAAACTAGACCTTGTTTCAAATGTATCAAGAAATAATCGTATTTGTTTGCCAATTCAATCAACACATTTAGATTGTTTCAAACACATGTTTACAAGTCTCATTCAAACAAATGACTGCTCCAATAAGCCCCCTATGGTGAACGACATGTGACCGAGAGGCTCGTAGAATCATGAGTCAAGTTTTCAGTTCGTTGTTCTCCCCTAAGTGTTCCTGCATGCTCTGGGCAGTAATGACTCAAATGAACGAAACGAGTCGAAAGATTCGTTCTTTTGACTGAACAACCCCAAAAGATCAGAGTCAATAAAAAGAGCTGAACTTCCCATCGTTAAATAGTGATTCAACACCAGAGCAGTGTCCACAACTTCCCATCACTAATAGTGATTAAACAGCAGAGCAGTGTCCACAACTTCCCATCACTAATAGTGATTCAACACCAGAGCAGTGTCCACAACTTCCCATCACTAATAGTGATTCAACACCAGAGCAGTGTCCACAACTTCCCATCACTAATAGTGATTCAACACCAGATCAGTGTCCACAACTTCCCATCACTAATAGTGATTCAACACCAGATCAGTGTCCACAACTTCCCATCACTGACAACAACACACTCAGTGTGTCAATGCCAGTTTCACTTCTGTTAAATAGTGTGTCTGAAGACTTGGTGCTGGATCCTGAGATGCACAAATGTACACACACACACACACACACACACACATACACATACACACACACACACACACACACACACACACATACACATACACACATACACATACACATACACATACACATACACATACACACACATACACATACACATACACATACACACACACACATACACATACACATACACAAAGCACATACACACACACATACACATACACACACACACACACACACACACACACACACACACACACACACACACACACACACACACACACACACACACACACATACACACACACACACACACACACACACACACACACACACACACACACACACACACACACACACACACACACACACACACACACACCTCCACGTCTTAGACGGAATTCAAAGGCTCCTGAACAGAAAACAGGTGTAGGGTCACTTCCATCAAAACACTAACAGCTGTTTCCATGTTAGTGTGAAGCTTCTGGTTCAACACTTTATTCAGTCACTTTATCCCTTTAAACCCAGATCTTTAGCCAGGATACTGAGTTAGGAAAGCTCCAACTGGGTTTGCAGCTCAGTTCCACAGCTGAAGTACAGTTAGAGAAGAAGTTATTAACATCTGACCATCCATACAACCAAACTCCTTCTTAAAGGTGAAGCCTAAGATACGGTCAACCCAGGGTTTATTTCTGTCTGTGTACAGAAAACAGAAAACCTCAAAATTAACAACATATTGCTTCGCCGATTACAGACCACAGATACTAGCTATTTCGGTGTATGTTGTTCATGCTGCAGATTTTATATATCGAGGGAGGAAAAGGAGAACCAAGTGAAAAGAGCTGTCTGTTTGAGCTGTCTGTTTGAGCTGTCCGTGTTTGAGCTGTCTATATTTTAGCTGTCTGCGTTTGAGCTGTCTGTGTTTTAGCTGTCTGTGTTTGAGCTGTCTGTGTTTGAGCTGTCTGTGTTTGAGCTGTCTGTGTTTTAGCGGTCTGTGTTTGAGCTGTCTGTGTTTTAGCTGTCCTTGTTTGAGCTGTCTGTGTTTGAGCTGTCCGTGTTTGAGCTGTCTGTGTTTGAGCTGTCTGTGTTTGAGCTGCCCTTGTTTAAGCTGTCTGTGTTTGAGCTGTCTGTTTTTTAGCTGTCTGTGTTTGAGCTGCCCTTGTTTAAGCTATCTGTGTTTGAGCTGTCTGTGTTTTAGCTGTCTGTGTTTGAGCTGTCCTTGTTTGAGCTGTCTGTGTTTGAGCTGTCTGTGTTTGAGCTGTCCGTGTTTGAGCTGTCTGTGTTTGAGCTGTCTGTGTTTTAGCTGTCTGTGTTTTAGCTGTCTGTGTTTGAGCTGTCTGTGTTTGAGCTGTCCTTGTTTGAGCTGTCTGTGTTTGAGCTGTCTGTGTTTTAGCTGTCTGTGTTTGAGCTGTCCTTGTTTGAGCTGTCTGTGTTTGAGCTGTCTGTGTTTGAGCTGTCCTTGTTTGAGCTGTCTGTGTTTGAGCTGTCTGTGTTTGAGCTGTCCTTGTTTGAGCTGTCTGTGTTTGAGCAGTCTGTGTTTTAGCTGTCTGTGTTTGAGCTGTCTGTGTTTTAGCTGTCCTTGTTTGAGCTGTCTGTGTTTGAGCTGTCTGTGTTTTAGCTGTCCTTGTTTGAGCTGTCTGTGTTTGAGCTGTCTGTGTTTGAGCTGTCTGTGTTTGAGCTGTCTGTGTTTGAGCTGTCCGTGTTTGAGCTGTCTGTGTTTGAGCTGTCTGTGTTTGAATTGGTCCATCCATACAGCTGATGTGAACAAGACACTGGGCTCCACTGACACCAGGCATGCTCATACCTGGGCGGTAACCCGACACCACTAGGGACAGGACGGGGGGGGGGGGGTATTAAAGCAGAGTTCCCTACCCCCTTGTTTTGGAGGTCAAATGTTTATGTAGAAGGACTGAAAAGCTCAGTTTAGGTGACTTTTTAAAAGGGCATAATAGTCCAAAATGAATGAAAATGAAAATAAAAATGATGCTGATACCATCTAAAATATTATTCCCACCTACAACATTGAGCCCAATAACATATTGGTCAAATTATGTTAACATTTTGGTCCATTTATATAGCCTATATTATCAGGTATGCTATTAGCAATAAGCATTATCACCTGTAGCCCAACTGATCAAATCAAATAAAGTTTATTTTTATAGCCCTTCTTTCATTAGCTAATATCTCAAAGTGCTGTACAGAAACCCAGCCTAAAACCCCAAGCAGCAAGCAATGCAGGTGTAGAAGTACGGTGGCTAGGAAAAACTCCCTAGAAAGGCCGAAACCTAGGAAGAAACCAAGAGAGGAACCAGGCTATGAGGGGTGGCCAGTCCTCTTCTGGCTGTGTTGGGTGGAGATTATAACAGAACATGGCCAAGATGTTCAAATGTTCATAAATGACCAGCATGGTCAAATAATAATAATCACAGTAGTTGTCGAGGGTGCAACCAGTCGGCACCTCAGCAGTAAATGTCAGTTGGCTTTTCATAGCCGATCATTAAGAGTATCTCTACCGCTCCTGCTGTCTCTAGAGAGTTGATAACAGCAGGTCTGGCACAGGTAGCACGTCCGGTGAACAGGTCAGGGTTCCATAGCCACAAGCAGAACAGTTGAAACTGGAGCAGCAGCAAGGCCAGGTGGACTGGGGACTGCAAGGAGTCATCATGCCAGGTAGTCCTGAGGCATGGTCTTAGGGCTCAGGTCCTCTGAGAGAGAGAATGAGAGAAAGAGAGAATTAGAGAGAGCATACTTAATGAAACTCCCCATCCCGGATCCGGGATTGTGACTAAGCCTCAGGCTCATTAGCATAACGCAACGTTAACGATTTCTGAAAATCGCAAATAAAATTAAAATAATGCGTTTGCTCTCAAGCTTAGCCTTTTCTTAACAACACTGTCATCTCAGATTTTCAAAATATGCTTTTGAACCATAGAAATTGACTAATTTGTGTAAGAGTATGCAAAGCTAGCATAGCATTTTGTGTAGCATGTAGCACGCAACATTTTCACAAAAGCCAGGTAACCAAATAAATAAAATCATTTACCTTTGAAGAGCTTCTGATGTTTTCAATGAGGAGACTCCCAGCCACATACCATATGCGCAGTGTTTCCTGAAAGCGTCTGTGTGTAGGAGAAATCGTTCCGTTTTCTACATTGCGCCTGGCTACCGAAACGAACCGAAAATGCAGTCACCTACAACGTGAAACTTTTTCCGGATTAACTACATAATATCGACCGGAACATGGCAAACGTTGTTTGGAATCAATCCTCAAGGTGTTTTTTGACATATCTCTTCATTGACATGCAGTTCTTGGAAGCTTGCTTCTCTGTCTGTGCCCCATGGAAAAATACTGGCAGGTGACTTTTGCGCACCAATTTCGGCGCAGGACACAGGGCGGACACGTGGTAAATGTGGTCTCTTATGGTCAATCTTCCAACGATCTGCCTACAAATACGTCACAATGCTGCAGACACCTTGGGGAAACGACAGAAAGGGCAGACTCATTCCTCTTGCGTTCACAGCCATATAAGGAGATCATGAAAGACAGAGCCTCAAAAATCCTTGTCATTTCCTGGATGCCAAGTCATCTTGGTTTTGCCTGAAGCTCACGTTCTAGGGCACGCACAGAGAAGATATTTGTATTTCTGGACACGTCAGAGTGTTTTCTTTCGAACAGTAGCAATTATATGCATAGTCGAGCATCTTTTTGTGACAAAATATCTTGTTTAAAACGGGAACGTTTTTCTTCCAAAAATGAAATAGCGCCACCATAAGTGTAAGAGGTTAAATTCACACAGGAAACCGGATAAGACAGAAATTCTCCAGATATAACAGACTGACCCTATCCCCCCGACTCATAAATTACTGCAGCATAAATACTGGAGGCTGAGACAGGAGGGGTCAGGAGACAATGTGGCCCCATCCGATGATACCCCCGGACAGGGCCAAACAGTCACGATATAACCCCATCCACGTTGCCAAAGCACAGCCCCCACACCACTAGAGGGATATCTTCAACCACCAACTTACCATCCTGAGACAAGGCCGACTGGAGATCTTATTTGTATTGCTTTTAATCTTTTTAATTACTTTATCTTATGAACACTTTGTTCTAGCTATTTGTGTAGGTAGCTATCAAGCCCACAAAGATCTCTGCCACGGCACAACCCAAGGGGGGACGCCAACACAGACAGGAAGATCACGTCAGTGACTCAACCCACTCAAGTGACACACCCTCCTAGGGACAGCATGGAAGAGCACAAGTAAGCCAGTGACTCAGCCCCTGCAATAGGGTTAGAGGCAGAGAATCCCAGTGGAGAGAGGGGAACTGGCCAGGCAGAGACAGCAAGGGCGGTTCCTTGCTCCAGAGCCTTTCCGTTCACCTTCACACTCCTGGGCCAGACTACACTCAATTACATGACCTTCTGAAGAGATGAGTCTTCAGTAAAGACTTAAATTTTGAGACCGAGTCTGCGTCTCTCACATGGGTAGGCAGACCATTCCTTAAAAATGGAGCGCTATAGGAGAAAGCCCTGCCTCCAACTGTTTGCTTAGAAATTCTAGGGACAATTAGGAGGCCTGCGTCTTGTGACCGTAGCGTACGCGTAAGTATGTACGACAGGACCAAATCGGAAAGATAGGTAGGAGCAAGCCCATGTAATAATTTGTAGGCTAGCACTGGAGTAATATGATCAAATGTTTTGGTTCAGTCAGGATTCTAGCAGCCGTATTTAGCACTTTTAGGATTTATCCGGGGAGACGGAAAGTAGAGCACTGCAGTAATCTAACCTAGAAGTAACAAAAGCATGGATTAATTTTTCTGCATCATTTTTGGACCAAAAGTTTCTGATTTTTGCAATGTTACATAGATTGTCCTTGAAACAGTCTTGATTTGTTCGTCAAAAGAGAGATCAGGGTCAAGAGTAACGCCGAGGTCCTTCACAGTTTTATTTGAGACGACTGTACAACCATCAAGATGAATTGTCAGATTCAACAGAAGATCTCTTTGTTTATTGGGACCTAGAACAAGCATCTCTGTTTTGTCAGAGTTTAAAAGTAGAATGTTTGCAGCCATACACTTCCTTATGTCTGAAACACAGGCTTCTAGCGATGGCAATTTTGGGGCTTCACCATGTTTCATTGAAATGTACAGCTGTGTGTCATCCGCATAGCAGTGAACGTTAACATTGTGTTTTTGAATGACATCCCAGAGAGGTAAAATATATAGTGAAAACAATAGTGGTCCTTAAACGGAACCTTGAGGAACATTGAAATTTGCAGTTGATTTGTCAGAGGACAAACCATTCACAGAGACACACTAATATGTTTCTGACAGATAAGATCTAAACCAGAGGCTTTATTACTGCCACTTTTAGTGAGTTTGGTACACATCCGGTGGATAGAGAGCCGTTTATTATGTTCAACATAGGAGGGCCAAGCACAGGAAGCAGCTCTATCAGTAGTTTAGTTGGAATAGGGTCCAGTATGCAGCTTGAAGGTTTAGAGGCCATGATTATTTTCATCATTGTGTCAAGAGATATAGTACTAAAACACTTGAGTGTCTATCTTGATCCTAGGTCCTGGCAGAGTTGTGCAGACTCAGGACAACTGAGCTTTGGAGGAATATGCAGATTTAAAGAGGAGTCCGTAATTTGCTTTCTAATAATCATGATCTTTTCCTCAAAGAACTTCATGAATTTATTATTGCTAAATTGAAAGCCATCCTCTCTAGGGGGAATGCTGCTCTTTAGTTAGCTTTGCGACAGTATCAAAAATACATTTCAGATTGTTCTTATTTTCCTCAATTAAATTGGAAAAATAGGATGATCGAGCAGCAGTGAGGGCTCTTCGATACTGCATGGTCCTGTCTTTCCAAGCTAGTCAAAGGATTTCCAGTTTGGTGTGGCTCCATTTCCTTTTCAATTTTCTGGAAGCTTGCTTCAGAGCTCAGATATTTTCTGTATACCAGGGAGCTAGTTTCTTATGACAAATATTTTTAGTTTTTAGGGGTGCAACTGCATCTAGGGTATTGCGCAAGGTTAAATTGAGTTCCTCAGTTAGGTGGTTAACTGATTTTTGTCCTCTGACGTCCTTGGTTAGGCAGACAGAGTCTGGAAGGGCATCAAGGAATCTTTGGGTTGTCTGAGAATTTATAGCATGACTTTTGATGCTCCTTGGTTGGGGTCTGAGCAGATTATTTGTTGCGATTGCAAACGTAATAAAATGGTGGTCTGATAGTCCCGGATTATGAGGAAAAACATTAAAGATCCACAAAATGTATTCCATGGGAAAAAACTAGTTCCAGAGTATGACTGTGACAGTGAGTAGGTCCAGAGACATGTTGAACAAAACCCACTGAGTTGATGACGGCTCCGAAAGCCTTTTGGTGTGGGTCTGTGGACTTTTCCTGGTGAATATTAAAATCACCAAAAATTATAATATTATCTGCTATGACTACAAGGTTTAATAGGAATTCAGGGAACTCAGTGAGGAACACTGTATATGGCCCAGGATGCCTGTAAACAGTAGCTATAAAAAGTGATTAGATTTCATGACGAGAAGCTCAAAAGACGTTTTTTTGGGGGGGGGTAAATTGAAATTTGCTATCGTAAATGTTAGCAACATCTCCGCCTTTGCGGAATGCACGGGGGATATGGTCACTAGTGTAACCAGGAGGTGAGGCCTCATTTAACATAGTAAATTCATCAGGCTTAAGCCATGTTTCAGTCAGGCCAATCACATCAAGATCATGATCAGTGATTAGTTCATTGACTATAATTGCCTTTGAAGTAAGATCTAGGATCTAACATTAAGTAGCCCTATTTTGAGATGTGAGGTATCACGATCTCTTTCAATAATGGCAGGAATGGAGGAGGTCTTTATCCTAGTGAGATTGCTAAGGCGAACACTGCCATGTTTAGTTTTGCCCAACCTAGGTCGAGGCACAGACACGGTCTTAATGGGGATAGCTGAGCTGACGACGCTGACTGTGCTAGTGGCAGACTCCGCTAACAGCCTGCTGCCTGGCCTGCACCCTATTGCATTGTGGAGCTAGAGGAGTTAGAGCCCTGTCTATGTTGGTAGATAAGATGAGAGCACCCCTCCAGCTAGGATGGAGTCCGTCACTCCTCAGCAGGTCAGGCTTGGTCCTGTTTGTGAGTGAGTCCCAGAAAGAGGGCCAATTATCTACAAATTCTATATCTTGGGAGGGTCAGAAAACAGTTTTCAACCAGCGATTGAGTTGTGAGACTCTGCTGTAGAGCTCATCACTCCTCCTAACTGGGAGTGGGCCAGAGACAATTACTCGATGCCAACACATCTTTCGAGATGATTTACACTCTGAAGCTATGTTGCACTTGGTGACCTCTGACTGTTTCATCCTAACATTGTTGGTGCTTACGTGGATAACAATATCTCTATAATCTCTACACTCGCCAGTTTTAGCTTTAGCCAGCACCATCTTCAGATTAGCCTTAACGTCGGTAGCCCTGCCCCCTGGTAAACAGTGTATGATCGCTGGATGATTCATTTTAAGTCTAATACTGCAGGTAATGGAGTCGCCAATGACTAGAGTTTTCAATTTGTCAGAGCTAATGCTGGGAAGCTTCGGCGTCTCAGACCCCGTAATGGGAGTAGAGACCAGAGAAGGCTCGGCTCAGACTCCGACTCGCTGCTTAATGGGAAAACCGGTTGAAAGTTTGTCGGCTGAATGAGCGACATCGGTTGAGCATTCCTACAGCATTTCCCTCCAGAAACCATGAGAAAGTTGTCCGGCTGCGGGGACCGTGCGAGGGGATTTATACTACTATCTGTACTTATTGGTGGCACAGACGCTGTTTCATCCTTTCCTACACTGAAATTACCTTTGCCTAACGATTGCGTCTGAAGATGGGCTTGCAGCACAGCTATCCTCGCAGTAAGGCGATCGTTCTCCTGTATATTATGAGTACAGCGACTGCAATTAGGAAGGCGTCATGTTAATATTACTACTTAGCTTCGGCTGGTGGAAGTCCTGACGAATCATGTCCAGATAAAGCGTCTGGAGTGAAAAAGTTGAGTGAAAAAAAGTTGAATTTGTCAACTCACACACAGAATGCTGCTGCGGGCTCTTTGTTTGTCTTGACCAATCAGATGAATTCAAATCGCAGCTCACGCTGTTTGGGTACAACGCACAAAGCTCAAGGGGTAGCATAGTATCTATAAACTAATAGGCTGAAGTATGTGGTTGCCTCTCAGCATTTACTATATTGGGATAATCATTAGCTTGATCCCAAATGTCATATTTTCACTCGTTTGCATCATATTGATTAATTTTATTTTCCAAAACAATTCAATAAATACAGTGAATATAATGTAGATGTCACGATGTACCAAGGTGGGTGGAATCAGGCGCAGAGAGCAGGTTTCAGTGATTTGACAGTTTATTCTCCGATGCACAAAAGACGACAGTCAACCCAACACACAGGGTGAATAATCCAACACAGGACCATAATAGACCGGAGAATAAAACACAAGTATTCCACCAAATGACATGAAGACAAAAACAATCCCGCACAAAACAAGGGCGGGACAACCTACTACATATAAGGACACTAATTAACTAAAATACACACAGGTGAAACCAATCAGACAAAACCAACAGATAAACGAAAAAGGGATCGGTAGTGGCTAGTAGGACGGTGACGACGACCGCCGAGCACCGCCCGAACAGGCAGGAGAGCCAACCTCGGCGGAAGTCGTGACAGTAGGCCTATCTGTTAGGGTAACTTGGGTTAAACCTACTACACGGTGTAACACACACTTGCCTGTACTCACAGAAACCACATCATGCCACAATCCCCCCCCAACACTTCCACTGGTCTTTCTCAGATAAAAATGTCACAATGCCACAATTTGTTAAGTCACTCCGGACAAATTGTTGAGGTCTGGTGGCATTTGACCCCAAGTTGCCCTATAATTGACCCATGTTACACGTAGCCCTCCTCTCCACTATGCACCAAGGGGCCATGGTTCCGTTCCAGAAGCAATGTTTCGACTTCTCCTACAGTTTTCCTTCGGTACTGCAGTTTAGTTGACGCCCGGCCCAGAATGACCATTTCTGTACATGGCCACATAGAGAAGTCAGATTTGGAAATTCATAATATAAGACACTTTAGTCATCAACTTTGTGCACAAAAAAATAATTTACATTGTTCAAGTAATAGGTAGCCTAGTGGCTAACTTGCCTAGTTAAATAAAGGTAAAATGAAATGAATCACAGCCGATATCTGCCATGTTTTTGGATGATGTGATGACTTCGTCGCTGCACACGCTGCACCTTGTGCACATTCAGTGCTAGTGCACATGTGATATTGGTCCGTATAAAGCAGATACAATCTGGATATAGGCAGTACATGAATGGGCGTATGTGAACGAGAGTAGATTACCTTGAAAACAATCGGCGGACAGTTCTTATTAAACATCTCCAACTTCTGTATCACTCCACGTAACATCCACCTACTGTATCACTCCACCTACTGTATCACTCCACCTACTGTATCACTCCACCTACTGTATCACTCCACCTACAGTATCACTCCACCTAACATCCACCTACTGTATCACTCCACCTACTGTATCACTCCACCTACTGTATCACTCCACCTACTGTATCACTCAACCTACTGTATCACTCCACCTAACATCCACCTACTGTATCACTCCACCTACTGTATCACTCCACCTACTGTATCACTCCACCTACTGTATCACTCCACCTTCTGTATCACTCCGCCTACTGTATCACTCCACCTACTGTATCACTCCACCTAACATCCACCTACTGTATCACTCCATCTACTGTATCACTCCATCTACTGTATCACTCCACCTACTGTATCACTCCACCTTCTGTATCACTCCATCTACTGTATCACTCCACCTACTGTATCACTCCACCTACTGTATCACTCCACCTACTGTATCACTCCACCTTCTGTATCACTCCACCTAACATCCATCTACTGTATCACTCCAACTGCTGTATCACTCCACCTACTGTATCACTCCATCTACTGTATCACTCCACCTTCTGTATCACTCCACCTAACATCCACCTACTGTATCACTCCACCTATTGTATCACTCCACCTACTGTATCACTCCAACTTCTGTATCACTCCACCTACTGTATCACTCCACCTACTGTATCACTCCACCTACTGTACCACTCCACCTTCTGTATCACTCCACCTAACATCCATCTACTGTATCACTCCAACTTCTGTATCACTCCACCTACTGTATCACTCCACCTACTGTATCACTCCACCTACTGTACCACTCCACCTTCTGTATCACTCCACCTAACATCCATCTACTGTATCACTCCAACTTCTGTATCACTCCACCTACTTTATCACTCCACCTACTGTATTTCTCCACCTTCTGTATCACTCCACCTTCTGTATCACTCCACCTAACATCCACCTACTGTATCACTCCACCTTCTGTATCACTCCACCTTCTGTATCACTCCACCTAACATCCACCTACTGTATCACTCCACCTTCTGTATCACTCCACCTACTTTATCACTCCTTCTACTGTATCACTCCACCTACTGTATCACTCCACCTTCTGTATCACTCCTTCTACTGTATCACTCCACCTTCTGTATCACTCCACCTACTGTATCACTCCACCTACTGTATCACTCCACCTACTTTATCACTCCTTCTACTGTATCACTCCACCTACTTTATCACCCCTTCTACTGTATCACTCCACCTACTGTATCACTCCACCTACTGTATCACTCCACCTACTTTATCACTCCACCTACTGTATCACTCCACCTACTGTATCACTCCTTCTACTGTATCACTCCACCTTCTGTATCACTCCACCTACTGTATCACTCCACCTACTTTATCACTCCACCTACTGTATCACTCCTTCTACTGTATCACTCCATCTACTGTATCACTCCACCTTCTGTATCACTCCACCTACTGTATCACTCCACCTACTGTATCACTCCACCTACTTTATCACTCCTTCTACTGTATCACTCCATCTACTGTATCACTCCACCTTCTGTATCACTCCACCTACTGTATCACTCCACCTACTGTATCACTCCACCTACTTTATCACTCCTTCTACTGTATCACTCCTTCTACTGTATCACTCCTTCTACTGTATCACTCCACCTACTTTATCACTCCTTCTACTGTATCACTCCTTCTACTGTATCACTCCTTCTACTGTATCACTCCACCTACTGTATCACTCCACCTACTGTATCACTCCACCTACATTATCACTCCTTCTACTGTATCACTCCACCTACTGTATCACTCCTTCTACTGTATCACTCCACCTTCTGTATCACTCCACCTACTTTATCACTCCTTCTACTGTATCACTCCACCTACTGTATCACTCCACCTTCTGTATCACTCCACCTTCTGTATCACTCCTTCTACTGTATCACTCCACCTTCTGTATCACTCCACCTACTGTATCACTCCACCTACTGTATCACTCCACCTACTTTATCACTCCTTCTACTGTATCACTCCACCTACTTTATCACTCCTTCTACTGTATCACTCCACCTACTGTATCACTCCACCTACTGTATCACTCCACCTACTTTATCACTCCACCTACTGTATCACTCCACCTACTGTATCACTCCTTCTACTGTATCACTCCACCTTCTGTATCACTCCACCTACTGTATCACTCCACCTACTTTATCACTCCACCTACTGTATCACTCCTTCTACTGTATCACTCCATCTACTGTATCACTCCACCTTCTGTATCACTCCACCTACTGTATCACTCCACCTACTGTATCACTCCACCTACTTTATCACTCCTTCTACTGTATCACTCCATCTACTGTATCACTCCACCTTCTGTATCACTCCACCTACTGTATCACTCCACCTACTGTATCACTCCACCTACTTTATCACTCCTTCTACTGTATCACTCCTTCTACTGTATCACTCCTTCTACTGTATCACTCCACCTACTTTATCACTCCTTCTACTGTATCACTCCTTCTACTGTATCACTCCTTCTACTGTATCACTCCACCTACTGTATCACTCCACCTACTGTATCACTCCACCTACATTATCACTCCTTCTACTGTATCACTCCACCTACTGTATCACTCCTTCTACTGTATCACTCCACCTACTTTATCACTCCTTCTACTGTATCACTCCACCTACTGTATCACTCCTTCTACTGTATCACTCCACCTACTGTATCACTCCACCTACTGTATCACTCCACCTACTGTATCACTCCACCTACTTTATCACTCCTTCTACTGTATCACTCCACCTACTGTATCACTCCCACCTACTTTATCACTCCTTCTACTGTATCACTCCTTCTACTGTATCACTCCACCTACTGTATCACTCCACCTACTTTATCACTCCTTCTACTGTATCACTCCACCTTCTGTATCACTCCACCTACTGTATCACTCCACCTACTGTATCACTCCACCTACTTTATCACTCCTTCTACTGTATCACTCCATCTACTGTATCACTCCACCTTCTGTATCACTCCACCTACTGTATCACTCCACCTACTGTATCACTCCACCTACTGTATCACTCCATCTACTGTATCACTCCACCTTCTGTATCACTCCACCTACTGTATCACTCCACCTACTGTATCACTCCACCTACTGTATCACTCCACCTACTTTATCACTCCTTCTACTGTATCACTCCTTCTACTGTATCACTCCACCTACTGTATCACTCCACATACTGTGTCACTCCACCTACTTTATCACTCCTTCTACTGTATCACTCCACCTACTGTATCACTCCACCTACTTTATCACTCCTTCTACTGTATCACTCCACCTACTGTATCACTCCTTCTACTGTATCACTCCACCTACTTTATCACTCCTTCTACTGTATCACTCCTTCTACTGTATCACTCCTTCTACAGTATCACTCCACCTACTGTATCACTCCACCTACTGTATCACTCCACCTACATTATCACTCCTTCTACTGTATCACTCCACCTACTGTATCACTCCTTCTACTGTATCACTCCACCTACTTTATCACTCCTTCTACTGTATCACTCCACCTACTGTATCACTCCACCTACTGTATCACTCCACCTACTGTATCACTCCACCTACTGTATCACTCCACCTACTGTATCACTCCACCTACTTTATCACTCTTCTACTGTATCACTCCACCTACTGTATCACTCCACCTACTGTATCACTCCACCTACTTTATCACTCCTTCTACTGTATCACTCCTTCTACTGTATCACTCCACCTTCTGTATCACCACCTACTGTATCACTCCACCTACTGTATCACTCCACCTCCACCTACTTTATCACTCCTTCTACTGTATCACTCCTTCTACCACTCCACCTACTGTATCACTCCACCTACTGTGTCACTCCACCTACTTTATCACTCCTTCTACTGTATCACTCCACCTACTGTATCACTCCACCTACTTTATCACTCCTTCTACTGTATCACTCCACCTACTGTATCACTCCTTCTACTGTATCACTCCACCTACTTTATCACTCCTTCTACTGTATCACTCCTTCTACTGTATCACTCCTTCTACAGTATCACTCCACCTACTGTATCACTCCACCTACTGTATCACTCCACCTACATTATCACTCCTTCTACTGTATCACTCCACCTACTGTATCACTCCTTCTACTGTATCACTCCACCTACTTTATCACTCCTTCTACTGTATCACTCCACCTACTGTATCACTCCTTCTACTGTATCACTCCACCTACTGTATCACTCCACCTACTGTATCACTCCACCTACTGTATCACTCCACCTACTTTATCACTCCTTCTACTGTATCACTCCACCTACTGTATCACTCCACCTACTGTATCACTCCACCTACTTTATCACTCCTTCTACTGTATCACTCCTTCTACTGTATCACTCCACCTACTGTATCACTCCACCTACTTTATCACTCCTTCTACTGTATCACTCCACCTTCTGTATCACTCCACCTACTGTATCACTCCACCTACTGTATCACTCCACCTACTTTATCACTCCTTCTACTGTATCACTCCATCTACTGTATCACTCCACCTTCTGTATCACTCCACCTACTGTATCACTCCACCTACTGTATCACTCCACCTACTGTATCACTCCACCTACTGTATCACTCCATCTACTGTATCACTCCACCTTCTGTATCACTCCACCTACTGTATCACTCCACCTACTGTATCACTCCACCTACTTTATCACTCCACCTACTGTATCACTCCACCTACTGTATCACTCCACCTACTTTATCACTCCTTCTACTGTATCACTCCACCTACTGTATCACTCCACCTACTTTATCACTCCTTCTACTGTATCACTCCACCTACTGTATCACTCCACCTTCTGTACCACTCCACCTACTGTATCACTCCTTCTACTGTATCACTCCACCTACTGTATCACTCCACCTTCTGTATCACTCCACCTACTGTATCACTCCTTCTACTGTATCACTCCACCTACTGTATCACTCCACCTACTGTATCACCCCACATTCTGTATCACTCCACCTACTTTATCACTCCTTCTACTGTATCACTCCACCTACTGTATCACTCCACCTTCTGTATCACTCCACCTACTTTATCACTCCACCTACTGTATCACTCCACCTACTGTATCACTCCACCTTCTGTATCACTCCAACTTCTGTATCACTCCACCTACTGTATCACTCCTTCTACTGTATCACTCCACCTACTGTATCACTCCACCTACTGTATCACCCCACCTTCTGTATCACTCCACCTACTTTATCACTCCTTCTACTGTATTGTACACGAGGCTCAATAGATATTTTCCAATGAATCTTACTTATACCAATTATTTAAGTCTCAAAGAAATTGACATTTTTGGAGATGTTAAGTTGATAAGAGTTCATAGGCTCAATGTTTAGTTGGCGCGGACGCATGCACGCAAACACACAAACACACCCGCAAACACACGCCCACACAAACGCACACACACCGCCAACATAGTCCTCTCTATTTCAGGCGCGGGGGAAAGTATGGTGCTGTGAGACTCAGCTTGGTAGGAAAACAAAGGCACTTTTTTTTGTTGCAAGGCGTCTTATACCACACTATGTTACTGTATAATGTGGTCATATAATACACTATGTTACTGTATAATGTGGTCATATAATACACTATGTTACTATATAATATAATACACTATGTTACTGTATAATGTGGTCATATAATACACTATGTTACTATATAATATAATACACTATGTTACTGTATAATGTGGTCATATAATACATTATGTTACTGTATAATGTAGTACACTATGTTACTGTATAATGTAGTATTATAATACACTATGTTACTGTATAATGTAGTCATATAATAGACTGTTACTATATAATGTGGTCATATAATACACTATGTTACTGTATAATGTGGTCATATAATACACTATGTTACTATATAATATAATACACTATGTTACTGTATAATGTGGTCATATAATACACTATGTTACTATATAATATAATACACTATGTTACTGTATAATGTGGTCATATAATACACTATGTTACTATATAATATAATACACTATGTTACTGTATAATGTGGTCATATAATACATTATGTTACTGTATAATGTAGTACACTATGTTACTGTATAATGTAGTATTATAATACACTATGTTACTGTATAATGTGGTCATATAATACACTATGTTACTGTATAATGTGGTCATATAATACACTATGTTACTATATAATATAATACACTATGTTACTGTATAATGTGGTCATATAATACACTATGTTACTATATAATATAATACACTGTTACTGTATAATGTGGTCATATAATACACTATGTTACTATATAATATAATACACTATGTTACTGTATAATGTGGTCATATAATACATTATGTTACTGTATAATATAGTCATATAATACACTATGTTACTGTATAATGTAGTACACTATGTTACTGTATAATATAATACACTATGTTACTGTATAATGTAGTACACTATGTTACTGTATAATATAATACACTATGTTACTGTATAATGTAGTACACTATGTTACTGTATAATGTGGTCATATACTACACTATGTTACTGTATAATGTGGTTCATATACTACACTATGTTACTGTATAATGTGGTCATATAATATACTATGTTACTGTATAATGTGGTCATATAATACACTATGTTATTGTATAATGTAGTCGTATAATACACTATGTTACTGTATAATGTAGTACACTATGTTACTGTATAATGTGGTCATATAATACACTATGTTACTGTATAATGTGGTCATATAATACACTATGTTACTGTATAATGTGGTCATATAATACACTATGTTATTATATAATGTGGTCATACGTTAATGTCTGTCCTCCAAAGAGAGAAGGAATCAAAGCCCTTAAGATGTCAATCTTCATGAGAAATTGCTGCTTTCCCTACATCTGCCTCCTTTCACATCTATTTATTTCATATATAGAGCATTTCCTTCATGTTTTTTCATAGACGGAGCATAAGGAGCTGTACCAAACGAGCTTGGAATATCTGTGTAAATGACTGAGTGAGCTCTCATTCCTTTAAATGGTAAACATGATATCACATTGAAGAGGAGAAAGTTGTCTGGCGTTCCCCCAGCTATTGATTTGTCTGTGGTACATAGAGGTGTTTAGAAGCTGGATGTGTCCAAAACAAAGACATGAATACCAACACAGGAAAAAGGAAGTTGTAGTTACGGTTGCCAGGCGACTGATATGCTAATGAGGCCGTTAGTCATAAGGCTCCTGGTGAGAGAGACTGAAATATGCTTTAATCATCCCTCAACAAATATGTATGTGTGTGTGCGTGTGTGTGTGTGGGTGTGCCTGTGTGTTTGTATGCGTGTGTGCTTGTGACTGTGTGTCTGTGTGTGCCTGTTCTACTCAGTGAGTGTGTGCTTGCTTGTGTGTGTGTGTGTGTGTGTGTGTGTGTGTGTGTGTGTGTGTGTGTGTGTGTGTCAGTGTTCCGACAGTGCTATAATTGAAAGTATCCATACTCCATAGGAGGAGCAGACGTGGTGATGGCCCTCTCCTCTCCTCTACTAAATTATCCCAAATTGTCAGGTCAGACCAAGAGATGGAGGAGCAGGTCGCTCTGTGCTTGATTAAGATGCCTGTTTAGCACGTAATTTCTCTCCTCTTTCGCTCTCTGTAGTTTAAATGAGATGCGTGTCTCTTTCTCAGACAAAATGAGATGTGGTTGTTTCAATGACAACTCATCAAGTGCATGTCTAAGCTGGTGATGTACAAACACACACACACTCAACCACACTGACACGCATACACACACACACATGCACACACACATGTACACACACACCGTTTTTGGGAAGTCTGGGATATATATATATATATATATATATATATATATATATATATATATATATACAGAGACAGAGACAGAGACAGAGAGAGAGAGAGAGAGAGAGAGAGAGAGAGACAGAGAGAGAGAGAGAGAGAGAGAGAATAATAACAAAAATCCATATACACAAACAACAAGTGTGTGGTTAAAATGTCCTTATGTCCAGGGGGTGGACAGGGATGCAGATTGTGCCCCGCCTTCTTCCGCATTTCTATCAAAGAATTGGCGAGGGCACTGCAGCACCCGGCCTCACCCTACTAGAATCTGAAGTCAAATGTCTACTGTTTGCTGATGATCTTCTGTCACCAACCAAGGAGGGCCTACAGCACCACCTAGATCTTCTGCACATATTCTGTCATGCTTGGGTCCTGACAGTAAATCTCAGTAAGACAAAAATATTGGTGTTCCAGAAAAGGTCCAGTTGCAAGGATCACAAATACAAATTCCTTCTCCACCCTCTTGCCCCTAGAGCACACAATACAAACTATACCTACCTCGGCCTACACATCAGAGCCACAGGTAACTTAGCTGTCAACGAAGGGTCTTCACAGATCACTGCACCTGTACGTAGCTCATCTGTAAATAGCCCATCCAATCTACCTCATCCCCAGTATCTCAACTTGCACAGTCATCTTCCGCACATCCTACCATTCCAGTGTTTAATTGCTACATTGTAATTACTTTGCCACCATGGCCTATTTATGGCCTTACCTTTCTTATCCTACCTCATTTCCACATGCTGTATATAGATTTTTCTACTGTATTATTGATTGTATGTTTGTTTATTCCATGTGTAACTCTGTGTTGTTGTATGTGTCGAACTGCGTTGATTTATCTTGGCCAGATCGCAGTTGAAAATGAGAACTTGTTCTCAACTAGCCTACCCGCTTAAATAAAGGTGAACATGAAATTTGACATCCCAATTAGATCTGACTAAAAATGCTTGAATCAGTTACATAACACATTGCCCTTTATGGTTGTGAGTTCTGGTGTTCACTCACCAACCAAGATGGGACAAAAACCATACTGAGAATCTGCATGCGGAATTCTGCTAAAACATCCTCCATGTGCAACGTAAAACACCAAATAATGCATGTAGAGCAGAATTAGGACGATACCCGCAAATGATCAAAATCCAGAAAAGAGCATTTAAATTCTACTACCACCTAAAAGGAAGTGATTCTCAAACCTTCCATAACAAATCTCTTTGTACCCAGTGCCCACGAAATGAGGTGGAAACTGAGCTGTACTTCCTAACCTACTGAGAAATGTATGTCCATATTTGAGACACATATTTACCTCAGATTACACAGATCCACAAAGAATTTCAAAACAAATCCAATCTTGATAAACTCCCAATAAGTTGAAGTCGGAAGTTTACATAACCTTAGGTTGGAGTCATTAAAACTCGTTTTTCAACCACTCCACAAATGTCTTGTTAACAAACTATAGTTTTGGCAAGTCAGTTAGGGCATCTACTTTGTGCATGACACAAGTTATTTTTACAACAATTGTTTACAGACAGATTATTTAATTTATAATTCCCTGTATCACAATTCCAGTGGGTCAGAAGTTTACATACACTAAGTTGACTGTGCCTTTAAACAGCTTGGAAAGTTGCAGAAAATGTCAATGGCTTTAGAATTTTCTGCTAGACTAATTGACATAATTTGAGTCAATTGGAGGTGTACCTGTGGATGTATTTCAAGGCCTACCTTCAAACTCAGTGCCCCTTTGCTTGACATCATGGGGAAATCGAAAAAAAATCAGCTAAGACCTCAGAAAACTAATTGTAGACCTCCACATCAAGGTACCACGTTCATCTGTACAAACAATAGTACGCAAGTATAAACACCATGGGACCATGCAGCCATCATACCGCTCAGGAAGGAGATGAACGTACTTTGGTATGAAAGGTGCAAATCAATCCCAGAACAACAGCAAAGGACCCTGTGAAGATGCTGGAGGAAACAGGTACAAAAGTATCTATATCCACAGTAAAATGAGTCCTATCAACATGACCTGAATGGTCGCTCAGCAAGGAAGAAGCCAATGCTCCAAAACCACCATAAAAAAGCGAGACTACGGTTTGCAACTGCACATGGGGACAAAGATCGTACTTTTTGGAGAAATGTCCTCTGGTATGATTAATCAAAAATAGTGTAGTTGGCCATAATGACCATTGGTTACAAGTCCAACGCTCTAACCACTAGACTACCTGCCACCCCAATGATCCCAAGCATACTTCCAAAATTGTGGCAAAATGGCTTAAGGACAACAAAGTCAAGGTATTGGAGTGGCCATCACAAAGTCCTGACCTCAATCCTATAGAAAATGTGTGGGCAGAACTGAAAAAGCGTGTGCAAGCAAGGAAAGGATGCCTATAAACCCAACTCAGTTACACCAGCTCTGTCAGGAGGAATGGGCCTAAATGCACCCAATTTATTGTGGGAAGCTTGTGAAAGGCGACCTGAAACATTTGACCCAAGTTAAACAATTTAGAGGCAATGCTACCAAATACTAATTGAGTGTATTTAAACTTCTGACCTACTGGGAATGTGATGAAAGAAATAAAAGCTGAAATAAATCATTCTCTCGACTATTATTCTGACATTTCACATTCTTAAAATAAAGTGGTGATCCTAACTGACCTAAAACAGGGACATTTTACTTGGATTAAATGTCAAGAATTGTGAAAATCAGAGTTTAAATGTATTTGGCTAAGGTTTTTGTAAACTTCCGACTTCAACTCTGTCTGTTAGGTGAAATACCACAGTGTGCCACCACAGCAGCAAGATGTGTGACCTGTTGCCACAAGAAAAGGGCAACCAGTGAAGAACAAACACCATTGTAAATACAGCCCATAATATTTATTTAACATATTTAACATATTTATTTAACATATTTAAAATGTATTTTGTGAGTGTAAAGTTTACTGTTAATTTCTGATTGTTTATTTCCCTTCGTTTGTTGTCCATTTCACTTGCTTTGGCAATATAAACATGTGTTTCCCTTGCCAATTAAGCCCTTTGAATTGAATTGAATTCTGAGGGGACAGAGCAACAGTCGAATGAGATGGAGAGAGGTTACAAAGCGAGAGACAGAGAGAGATACTATAGGGAAAGTGTTTGAGGGAGTAGGACAGAGAGAAAGAGAGAGAGAGATACTATAGGGAAAGTGTTTGAGGGAGTAGGACAGAAAGAGAGAGCTGAGTGAGTCCTTATCCCCTCCCGCTGTACAGATAAAGGCATTAGGAGACTCTGATAACTGTTATCACACACCCACACACTCTCTCAGAGCAAAGTGGTGTCTGTCCGTGTTCATGCGTGTGTGTGTGTGTGTGCAGGCGCATGTGTTTTTCGATGACTGCTCATGTGGTTAGGAGACCACAGTCCGCAGTGTAATTGACTTGTTGAAACCCCCTTGCTATGTTCTGCATCTGGAGAAATGCTTCTCCAGTGGAACATTGTACAGGGTTGTCATTGTGAGGGAGCTAGCAGTAGTGATTAACTAACTGGTGGTAGTGTTATATGAGGACAGCAGCAGCTTTAACTAGTCATTATTGGTCACTCCTGGGGACACATAAAGGTGTTTGATTTGAAACATGCCTTACTCGTGCTTTCTGTGGTGATTTCTGTCTGTTTTCTGCAGCATGTCCAGTCCTCCCCTATGGCCAGGGAGTCCCTTCTTCAGAAGACATGGAGGAGTCCTCCTACAAGGTACCGTCGCACAGACTTTAATATTGTACCGTATTTTCTCACTACCCCCTCTTCCATGTCCTTTCCTCACCCCTCACCCCTTAGTGCACAAGGGTGAACTGAAACCTCCCTCCTTCCACGTTTCTAATTCACCTCAAAGCTGCCGAAGTGGAGATGTTGACTCATTTGCATATGCTCTTTAGATATCTTAAACCATCCCTCCCTTCAGATACCTGGGATAGATGAAAATAGCCTTAACTCAAGGATGTCGATATAGAATTGGTTCTGCTCTAATAAAGCATAATGTCTCGTAGACTAAAGGCTCCTTTCTGTGTCTGCTCCTCTCCCTCTCTTTCTTTCATTCAGACATTATTTTTGGGGGGGAGGGGGGGTTATAGAGGGATTCTGGCAACATCCCAGCATCCTCTCCTTTCTCTTGTCTTTCTTTCATTCAGACAGTATTTTTTTGGGGGGAGGGGGGGTTATAGAGGGATTCTGGCAACATCCCAGCATCCTCTCCTTTCTCTTGTCTTTCTTTCATTCAGACAGTATTTTTTGGGGGGGAGGGGGGGTTATAGAGGGATTCTGGCAACATCCCAGCATCCTCTCCTTTCTCTTGTCTTTCTTTCATTCAGACAGTATTTTTTGGGGGGGAGGGGTTATAGAGGGATTCTGGCAACATCCCAGCATCCTCTCCTTTCTCTTGTCTTTCTTTCATTCAGACAGTATTTTTTGGGGGGGAGGGGTTATAGAGGGATTCTGGCAACATCCCAGCATCCTCTCCTTTCTCTTGTCTTTCTTTCATTCAGACAGGATTTTTTGGGGGAGGGGTTATAGAGGGATTCTGGCAACATCCCAGCATCCTCTCCTTTCTCTTGTCTTTCTTTCGTGCTCTACTGTAATCCTATGGAATGGATCGTCCTCTCTCCACCCTCTCCTCCCATGGCTCTGGGTATTGAGAAGGGGTTTGGTGTATAAGTCAGCATTGTTCCTTTGTCACTTGACCAGTGGACCGGTTTTCCAAGTGCTACTGCACATGGTTATGCACAGAGACCTTAATATGGCTATTGTGAAGCCCAAGAGGGAAGGATAGGAGGGAGAGGGAGAGTGTGACGATGTGTGCTGAGAGTTGGGAAGCAAGTTCGGGGAGTGAGTGTTTTAAATAATAAATGAAAAATAATACAAAACAAGAAACACGAACAGACATGTCAGATAACTGGACTCAATCTCTCAGTCAGTTAACTGGACTCCATCTCTCAGTCAGTTAACTGGACTCAATCTCTCAGTCAGTTAACTGGACTCAATCTCCCAGTCAGTTAACTGACTGAGAGATCAATCTCAGTCAGTTAACTGACTCAATCTCTCAGTCAGTTAACTGGACTCAATCCTCCTTTCAGTTAACTGGACTCAATCTCCCAGTCAGTTAACTGGACTCAATCTCTCAGTCAGTTAACTGGATTCAATCCCCCAGTCAGTTAACTGGACTCAATCTCCCAGTCAGTTAACTGGACTCAATCTCTCAGTCAGTTAACTGGACTCAATCCTCCTTTCAGTTAACTGGACTCAATCTCTCAGTCAGTTAACTGGACTCAATCTCCCAGTCAGTTAACTGGACTCAATCTCTCAGTCAGTTAACTGGATTCAATCCCCCAGTCAGTTAACTGGACTCAATCTCCCAGTCAGTTAACTGGACTCAATCTCTCAGTCAGTTAACTGGACTCAATCTCTCAGTCAGTTAACTGGACTCAATCTCTCAGTCAGTTAACTGGACTCAGAGATCTCAGTCAGTTAACTGGACTCAATCTCTCAGTCAGTTAACTGGACTCAATCTCTCAGTCAGTTAACTGGACTCAATCTCTCAGTCAGTTAACTGGACTCAAGATCTCAGTCCAGTTATCTGACATGTCTGTTCAGTCAGTTTCTGGACTTTTATCATTAACTGTTTCATTTATTATTTAAAACTGGACTCACTCCCCAGTTAACTGGACTCAATCCCAAACTGGACTCAGCTCTCATCAGTTAACTCTCCCTCTCTCAGTCCTATCCTTCCCTCTTGGGCTTCACTCTCAGTCAGTTAAGTGGACTCAATCTGTGCTGGACTCAATATCTCAGTCAGTTAACTGGACTCAATCTCTCAGTCAGTTAACTGGACTCAATCTCCCAGTCAGTTAACTGGACTCAATCTCTCAGTCAGTTAACTGGACTCAATCTCTCAGTCAGTTAACTGGACTCAATCTCTCAGTCAGTTAACTGGACTCAATCTCCCAGTCAGTTAACTGGACTCAATCTCTCAGTCAGTTAACTGGACTCAATCTCTCAGTCAGTTAACTGGACTCAATCTCTCAGTCAGTTAACTGGACTCAATCTCCCAGTCAGTTAACAGGACTCAATCTCCCAGTCAGTTAACTGGACTCAATCTCCCAGTCAGTTAACTGGACTCAATCTCTCAGTCAGTTAACTGGACTCAATCTCGCATTCAGTTAACTGGACTCAATCTCTCAGTCAGTTAACTGGACTCAATCTCCCAGTCAGTTAACAGGACTCAATCTCCCAGTCAGTTAACTGGACTCAATCTCTCAGTCAGTTAACTGGACTCAATTTCTCAGTCAGTTAACTGGACTCCAGCCCCCTGTCAGTTAACTGGACTCAAATCCCCCTGTCAGTTAACTGGATTCAATCTCTCAGTCAGTTAACTGGACTCAAAGTTAACTGGACTCCAGCCCCCTGTCAGTTAACTGGATTCAAATCCCCCTGTCAGTTAACTGGATTCAATCTCTCAGTCAGTTAACTGGACTCAATCTCTCAGTCAGTTAACTGGACTCAATCTCTCAGTCAGTTAACTGGATTCAATCTCCCAGTCAGTTAACTGGACTCAATCTCCCAGTCAGTTAACTGGATTCAATCTCCCAGTCAGTTAACTGGACTCAATCTCCCAGTCAGTTAACTGGACTCAATCTCCCAGTCAGTTAACTGGATTCAATCTCCCAGTCAGTTAACTGGACTCAATCTCCCAGTCAGTTAACTGGACTCAATCTCCCAGTCAGTTAACTGGACTCAATCTCCCTGTCAGTTAACTGGATTCAATCTCCCAGTCAGTTAACTTCTTGAAACTCCCCATCCCGGATCCGGGTTTGTGACTAAAGCCTCAGGCTCATTAGCATAACGCAACGTTAACGATTTCTGAAAATCGCAAATAAAATGAAAATAATGCGTCTGCTCTCAAGCTTAGCCTTTTCTTAACAACACTGTCATCTCATATTTTCAAAATATGCTTTTGAACCATAGAAATTGACTAATTTGTGTAAGAGTATGCAAAGCTAGCATAGCATTTTGAGTAGCATTTAGCACGCAACATTTTCACAAAAACCAGATAACCAAATAAATAAAATAATTTACCTTTGAAGAGCTTCTGATGTTTTCAATGAGGAGACTCTCAGTTATATACCAAATGCGCAGTTTTCCTGAAAGCGTCTGTGTGTAGGAGAAATCGTTCTGTTTTCTACATTGCGTCTGGCTACCGAAACGAACCGAAAATTCAGTCACCTACAACGTAAAACTTTTTCCGGATTAACTACATAATATCGACTGAAACATGGCAAACGTTGTTTGGAATCAATCCTCAAGCTGTTTTTTCACATATCTCTTCATTGATATGCAGTTCGTGGAAGCTTGCTTTCCTCTCTGTATCGCATGGAAAAATACTGGCAGGTGACTTTTGCGCACCAATTTCGGCGCAGGACACCGGGCGGACACCTGGTAAATGTGGTCTCTTATGGTCAATCTTCCAATGATCTGCCTACAAATACGTCACAATGCTGCAGACACCTTGGGGAAACGACAGAAAGGGCAGGCTCATTCCTCTCGCATTCACAGCCATATAAGGAGACAATGGAAAACAGAGCCTCAAAAATCCTTGTCATTTCCTGGATGCCATCTCATCTTGGTTTTGCCTGAAGCTCACGTTCTAGGGCACGCACAGAGAATATCTTGGTATTTCTGGACACGTCAGAGTGTTTTCTTTCGAATTCTATCAATTATATGCATAGTCAAGCATCTTTTTGTGACAAAATATCTTGTTTAAAACGGGAACGTTTTTCATCCAAAAATGAAATAGCACCCCCATAGATTTAAGAGGTTAACTGTACCCAAATCCTCCAGTCAGTTAACTGGACTCAATCAGTCGGTCAGTTAACTGGACTCAATCAGTCGGTCAGTGAACTGAACTCAATCCCTCAGTCAGTTAATTTGACTCAATCCCCCACTCAGTGAGGAAGACATGGAGCTTCACCTTCTGGATGTTGCCATGGTAATGGTTAGCGCTGGCCACCTGGAGTATTGTTGCCATGGTTGCGAAACGTCAGTAGACATCTTCCCCAAGCTTTTATGTCATGGAGTAGAGTGCGATGAGTGTTTGAGATAAAATTAATCATCTTCTAGATTATACCATTATCCTTGGTGAGATGTGTTAATTATAGGCCTTGATCAACTTTAATCCTCTCTCTCAATTGTTCTACCTCTCATACTTCCTCTAATCCCCCCCCCCCTCTCTCTCTCTCTCTCTAAATTGTTCTACCTCTCATACTTCCTCTAATCCCCCCTCTCTCTCTCATTCTCTCTCCCTCTCTCATTATCTATCTATCTATCTATCTATCTATCTATCTATCTATCTATCTATCTATCTATCTATCTATCTATCTATCTATCTATCTATATATCTATCTATCTATCTATCTATTCTCTCATTATCTATCTATCTATCTATCTATCTCTCTCTCTCTCTCTCTCTCTCTCTCTCTCTCTCTCTCTCTCTCTCTCTGCCTCTCTCTCTCGGTCTCTCTCTCTCGCACCTGCGAGTTACTGGATGTTCATGCAGTCCTTAGACAGCTGACAGATAGCCTCTCCACACCACTGATACTAAGACTGGCACTTAGAGGGAGGAGTGTTTAGTATGAACTCTGCTGCTGTAGAGCCTGGTATTACCTGGAGAGGGAGGGAAGGGGGGGGGGGATAGTGCACCTGTATTGGCAGGTACTGTGTGTGGGAGGAACATCTGTCGAAAGCAGCAAAACGAAACATGATCTGAACAGGCCCACACAGACACGCGCGTGCACACACACGTCTTGATCTAAAAATAAAACCCAAAATTGAATAGACACCAGTAAGCACGCTCACTGATGTGTGTATGTGTGTGTTGCCTTGCCCGTTGAGCAGGTCTTGAGTGTGTTGGGGATTTCCTGGAGGGACTGAGAAACTAGCCTTATATTATTGAACC
Organism: Oncorhynchus masou masou; assembly: GCF_036934945.1. Lineage (NCBI taxonomy): Eukaryota > Metazoa > Chordata > Actinopteri > Salmoniformes > Salmonidae > Oncorhynchus > Oncorhynchus masou. The sequence continues at coordinate 9,629,456 of NC_088243.1, read as the reverse complement.
ACTATTACGATGACACACACACCCCTCCATCTGCTGTGTGATGTTATTCAGCCTCTCTCATCCCTGTCCCAGTCTCCTGCAGGTCACCATTCATTTAGGGTTTTAGGAACCCCCCCCCTTGACACCCTACCAACATCTCTACAAATACACCCACTCTTTCTTCCCCTCCCTCCCTATCACTCACTCTCCCCTCCTCTCTCCTCTTCTCTCCTCTCCCTGCTCTTCTTGTCGAGTTACGCCTCTTCAGTTCAAAGTGTTGTGGTGTGGCGCCGTGCCTTGCTTAGGAATGGCTCAGCGAGATAGTGTCTAGCGCTATACCCATCACTTTCAAACAGGGGACAGGGGATAGCGGGAGGAGAGAGAGGAGAGGGAGGAGAGGGAGGAGAGGGGATAGGGAGAGAGGAGAGAGAGGAGAGAGAGGAGAGGGAGGAGAGAGAGGTGAGGGGATATAGGGAGGAGAGGGAGGAGAGGGAGGAGAGAGAGGAGAGGGAGGAGCGAGAGGAGAGGGGATAGGGAGAGAAGAGAGGGAGGAGAGAGTGGAGAGGGGATAGGGAGAGAGGAGAGGGGGTAGAGGGTGGAGAAAGAGGATGAGGAGAGAGAAGAGAGTGGATAGATGGAGGAGAGGGGATAGAGGGAGGAAAGAGAAGAGAGGAGAGGGGATAGAGGGTGGAGAGGGGATAGAGGGTGGAGAGGGGATAGAGGGAGGAGAGGGGATATAGGGAGCAGAGAGAGGAGAGGTGATGGAGAGCATAGGGGAGAAGGGGTTAGGGTACAGTAATCCAGGATAGTGATACTGTAGCACGAGGGTCAGCGCACTCTCAAATGTCATTTGCCATCGTTGTTAGCCTGCCACACACACACTACACGATACATTTATTTACTTCATTGGGATAGGTGGCAGTATTTTCACGCCCGGATGAAAAGCATGCCCAAAGCAACTGCCTATTTCTCAGGCCCAGAAGGTAGGATATGCATATAATTGGTAGATTTAGATAGAAAACACTCTAACGTTTCTAAAATTGTTAAAATTATGTCTGTGAGTATAACAAAACTTATTTGGCAGGCAAAACTCAGAGGACAAACCACCCAGGAATGTTTAGGGTTTCTATGGGAAACTATATTCATGAGGAACCTGGTTGCAGTTCCTATGACTTCCACTAGATGTCAACAGTCTTTAGAAATTGGTTGATGTTTTTCTTTTGAGAAATGAAGAAGTAGGGCTGTTCATTGTGAGTGTCAAGCCAAGTGAACTGTTCTGTGTGGCGCGCGTGAACTGGAGCTCGATCCACGTTGTTTTTATCCGCTATTGAACACAGTATATTCTGTCTACAATTTTATCAGTTATTTACGTTTTAGGATATCCAAGGTTGGATTAGGAACGTTGTTTGAAATGTTTGGACCAAGTTTACAGGTAACTTATTAGATACTTTGTAGTTATGTTGGGTGAGTTGGAACCTGTGTATTTTCTGAATCAAACGCACCAAATAAATGGAAATTTTGGGGATATAAAGAAGGAATTTTTCAAAGAAAAGGACCATTTGTGATGTTTCTGGGACATTTTGGGGTGCCAACAGAATAAGATCTTCAAATGTAAGGCATGCATTTTATCATTATTTCTGATCTTTGTGTCGCACCTGCCTGGTTGAAATATGTTTTTCATGTGTTGGTATGTGTGTCCTCAGATAATCACATGGTTTGCTTTCGCTGTAAAGCTTTTTTTTAATCTAACACGGCGGCTGGATTAACAACAAGTTAAGTTTTATTTTCATGTATTGCACTTGTGATTTTATAAAAGGTAAATATTTATAGTATTTGAATTTGGCGCTCTGCAATTTCACTGGATGTTGTTGAGGTGGGACGTTCGCATTTGATCCAGAAAAACACTGGTTCCAACTTGCGCAACAAGACTACAAAATATCTCAAACGTTACCAGTAAACTTGTTACCTGTTACCTCGTTACCTGTTACCTGTTACCTGTAAACTGGCTAGGAAAAACTCCCTAGAAAGGCCAAAACCTAGGAAGAAACCTAGAGAGGAACCAGGCTATGTGGGGTGGGCAGTCTTCTTCTGGCTGTGCCGGGTGGAGATTATAACAGAACATGGCCAAGATGTTCAAATGTTCATAAATGACCAGCATGGTCCAATAATAATAAGGCAGAACAGTTGAAACTGGAGCAGCAGCACCCTTGAACCCCCTTGAACTTTGCGACCTTTTGCCACATTTCAGGCTTCAAACATAAAGATATAAAACTGTATTTTTTGTGAAGAATCAACAAGTTGGACACAATCATGAAGTGGAACGACATTTATTGGATATTTCAAACTTTTTTAACAAATCAAAAACTGAAAAATTGGGTGTGCAAAATTATTCAGCCCCCTTAAGTTAATACTTTGTAGCGCCACCTTTTGCTGCGATTACAGCTGTAAGTCACTTGGGGTATGTCTCTATCAGTTTTGCACATCGAGAGACTGAAATTTTTTCCCATTCCTCCTTGCAAAACAGCTCGAGCTCAGTGAGGTTGGATGGAGAGCATTTGTGAACAGCAGTTTTCAGTTCTTTCCACAGATTCTCGATTGGATTCAGTTCTGGACTTTGACTTGGCCATTCTAACACCTGGATATGTTTATTTTTGAACCATTCCATTGTAGATTTTGCTTTATGTTTTGGATCATTGTCTTGTTGGAAGACAAATCTCCGTCCCAGTCTCAGGTCTTTTGCAGACTCCATCAGGTTTTCTTCCAGAATGGTCCTGTATTTGGCTCCATCCATCTTCCCATCAATTTTAACCATCTTCCCTGTCCCTGCTGAAGAAAAACAGGCCCAAACCATGATGCTGCCACCACCATGTTTGACAGTGGGGATGGCGTGGTCAGGGTGATTAGCTGTGTTGCTTTTACGCCAAACATAACGTTTTGCATTGTTGCCAAAAAGTTCAATTTTGGTTTCATCTGACCAGAGCACCTTCTTCCACATGTTTGGTGTGTCTCCCAGGTGGCTTGTGGCAAACTTTAAACAACACTTTTTATGGATATCTTTAAGAAATGGCTTTCTTCTTGCCACTCTTCCATAAAGGCCAGATTTGTGCAATATACGACTGATTGTTGTCCTATGGACAGAGTCTCCCACCTCAGGTGTAGATCTCTGCAGTTCATCCAGAGTGATCATGGGCCTCTTGGCTGCATCTCTGATCAGTCTTCTCCTTGTATGAGCTGAAATTTAGAGGGACGGCCAGGTCTTGGTAGATTTGCAGTGGTCTGATACTCCTTCCATTTCAATATTATCGCTTGCACAGTGCACCTTGGGATGTTTAAAGCTTGGGAAATCTTTTGTATCCAATTCCGGCTTTAAACTTCTTCACAACAGTATCTCGGACCTGCCTGGTGTGTTCCTTGTTCTTCATGATGCTCTCTGCGCTTTTATCGGACCTCTGAGACTATCACAGTGCAGTTGCATTTATATGGAGACTTGATTACACACAGGTAAATTGTATTTATCACCATTAGTCATTTAGGTCAACATTGGATCATTCAGAGATCCTCACTGAACTTCTGGAGAGAGTTTGCTGCACTGAAAGTAAAGGGGCTCAATAATTTTGCACGCACAATTTTTCAGTTTTTGATTTGTTAAAAAAGTTTGAAATATCCAATAAATGTCGTTCCACTTCATGATTGTGTCCCACTTGTTGTTGATTCTTCACACAAAAATACAGTTTTATATCTTTATGTTTGAAGCCTGAAATGTGTCAAAAGGTCGCAAAGTTCAAGGGGGCCGAATACTTTCGCAAGGCACTGTATATATGGCAGTGGACTGAAGACACAGAATATCACAGTGGAATCACTTTCCATACCACAGTCCTCTCCTTATGGGGACACAGAGCATATCAGGAAGTGATTTCCATACCACAGCCCTCTCCTATGGGGACACAGAGCATATCAGGAAGTGATTTCCATACCACAGCCCTCTCCTATGGGGACACAGAGCATATCAGGAAGTGATTTCCATACCACAGCCCTCTCCTATGGGGACACAGAGCATATCAGGAAGTGATTTCCATACCACAGCCCTCTCCTATGGGGAGACAGAGCATATCAGGAAGTGATTTCCATACCACAGTCCTCTCCTATGGGGACACAGAGCATATCAGGAAGTGATTTCCATACCACAGCCCTCTCCTATGGGGACACAGAGCATATCAGGAAGTGATTTCCATCTCCTCCTTGGGGACACAGAGCATATCAGGAAGTGATTTCCATACCACAGCCCTCTCCTATGGGGACACAGAGCATATCAGGAAGTGATTTCCATACCACAGTCCTCTCCTATGGGGACACAGAGCATATCAGGAAGTGATTTCCATACCACAGGAAGTGATTTCCATACCACAGTCCTCTCCTTTGGGGACACAGAGCATATCAGGAAGTGATTTCCATACCACAGCCCTCTCCTATGGGGACACAGATCATATCAGGAAGTGATTTCCATACCACAGCCCTCTCCTTTGGGGACACAGAGCATATCAGGAAGTGATTTCCATACTCCTCCCTTTGGGGACACAGAGCATATCAGGAAGTGATTTCCATACCACAGTCCTCTCCTTTGGGGACACAGAGCATATCAGGAAGTGATTTCCATACCACAGCCCTCTCCTATGGGGACACAGAGCATATCAGGAAGTGATTTCCATACCACAGTCCTCTCCTATGGGGACACAGATCATATCAGGAAGTGATTTCCATACCACAGCCCTCTCCTTTGGGGACACAGAGCATATCACAGTGGAATCACTTTCCATACCACAGCCCTCTCCTATGGGGACACAGAGCATATCAGGAAGTGATTTCCATACCACAGCCCTCTCCTATGGGGACACAGATCATATCAGGAAGTGATTTCCATACCACAGCCCTCTCCTTTGGGGACACAGAGCATATCACAGTGGAATCACTTTCCATACCACAGCCCTCTCCTATGGGGACACAGAGCATATCACAGTGGAATCACTTTCCATACCACAGCCCTCTCCTATGGGGACACAGAGCATATCAGGAAGTGATTTCCATACCACAGCCCTCTCCTTTGGGGACACAGATCATATCAGGAAGTGATTTCCATACCACAGTCCTCTCCTTTGGGGACACAGAGCATATCAGGAAGTGATTTCCATACCACAGCCCTCTCCTTTGGGGACACAGAGCATTGGAATCACTTTCCATACCACAGCCCTCTCCTATGGGGACACAGAGCATATCAGGAAGTGATTTCCATACCACAGCCCTCTCCTATGGGGACACAGAGCATATCAGGAAGTGATTTCCATACCACAGCCCTCTCCTATGGGGACACAGAGCATATCAGGAAGTGATTTCCATACCACAGCCCTCTCCTTTGGGGACACAGAGCATATCAGGAAGTGATTTCCATACCACAGCCCTCTCCTATGGGGACACAGAGCATATCAGGAAGTGATTTCCATACCACAGCCCTCCACAGAGCATATCAGGAAGTGATTTCCATACCACAGCCCTCTCCTATGGGGACACAGATCATATCAGGAAGTGATTTCCCATACCACAGCCCTCTCCTTTGGGGACACAAAGCATATCAGGAAGTGATTTCCATACCACAGCCCTCTCCTATGGGGACACAGAGCATATCAGGAAGTGATTTCCATACCACAGCCCTCTCCTATGGGGACACAGAGCATATCAGGAAGTGATTTCCATACCACAGCCCTCTCCTATGGGGACACAGATCATATCAGGAAGTGATTTCCATACCACAGCCCTCTCCTATGGGGACACAGAGCATATCAGGAAGTGATTTCCATACCACAGCCCTCTCCTATGGGGACACAGAGCATATCAGGAAGTGATTTCCTCTCTATAGCTCCCACTGCCGAAAACAAACCATTACTAAGTACAGCATGTACCGTAGGAACGTACCCACCATAGTGGCTTGTTTCCAAACATTCTGACAGAGATACTTTTCTCATCACACTTTAATGCCTCCTGACTTCTCTGATGCAGAAAGTTAAAGGGTTTTCTTGTAGTTGTATGAAATTTCTTCCTGTCCTTCCTGTCTTCGTGATGTTCACATAACGATATGAGAGTGATTAGGATCCTTGCTGATGGAGTTATGAATAGACGTATCATATTCTATTGGTAAATAAATATCATAGATATACATTAAATGTATAATGCAGAGAGAGAGAGAGAGAGAGAGAGAGAGAGAGACAGAGACAGAGACAGAGACAGAGACAGAGAGAGAGAGACAGAGAGAGAGAGAGAGAGAGAGAGAGAGAGAGAGAGAGAGAGAGTCAGAGACAGAGAGAGAGAGAACAAGTGAGCTGTTTCTCTCTCTGTTATCCTTTTCCCCTCCTTTTCACATCCTTATCTCCATTCTCCTCCACTCTCCTCTTCCCTTCTTCCACAATTAGACATTCAGGTGATAAGTCAAAGGACAGAGGAGAGAGAGAGAGAGAGAGAGAGAGAGAGAGAGAGAGAGAGAGAGAGAGAGAGAGAGAGAGAGAGATGACATTTGTATATAGCCAACACTGTATATAGCCATAATATGACATTTGACATTTCTCTATTCCTTTGGAACAGTTGATGTTTACTGTACATTTTTTATTGTTTATTTTACTATTTTTTTGTGATCTATTCACTTGCTTTGGCAATGTTTACGACAATAAAGCCCTTAAATTGAATTGAGAGAATGAAGAAGAAAAATAAACGGTCCGCCATAGGACAACAACGTGTGTGAAAGTTTGTGTGTAACACTTCACTCCTTATTATTCACCAAGTGTGTGTTCTGAACCAGGAGCGGTCCCCTCTCCTCCATCCTTCCCTCCTCTCATCCTCCTCTCACTCACTCCTCCTTTTATCTCCTCTTTGTTCCACAAGAGTTGCATCAAAGACAATGGGTCTGAAGACTCAGAATATCGATTCTCCTCCATCTCTTTCTCCTTTAAAAAACATGAAAATCTGTCTCTCTCTCTCTCTCTCTCTCTGTCTCTCTCTCTCTCTCCCCCCTCTCTCTCTCTTCCCCTCTCTCTTCTCTCTCTCTCTCTCTCTCTCTCTCTCTCTCTCTCTCTCTCTCTCTGTCTCTCTCTCTCTGTCTCTCTCTCTCTCTTCTCCCCCTCTCTCTCTGTTCCCCTCTCTCTTTCTCTCTCTCTCTCTCTTCCCCTCTCTCTCTTCCCCTCTCTCTCTCTCTCTCTCTCTCTGTCTCTCGCTCACTCTCTCAATTAAATTTCAATTCAATTTAAGGTCTTTATTGGCGTGGGAAACATATGTTTATATTGCATTGCCAAAGCAAGTGAAAAAGAAAATAAACAAAAGTGAACTAATCAATCAAAATGAACAGTAAACATTACACTCATAAAAGTTCCAAATTAATAGAGACATTTCAAATGTCATATTATGGTTATATGCAGTGTTGTAAAGGGAAAATAAATCAACATTAATATGTGTTTACAATGGTTTTCAGTTGAAGTCGGAAGTTTACATACACCTTAGCCAAATACATTTAAAATCAGTTTTTCACAATTCCTGACATTTAATCATAGTAAAAATCCCCTGTTTTAGGTCAGTTAGGATCACCACTTTATTTTAAGAATGTGTAAAGTCAGATAATAGTAGAGAGAATGATTTATTTCAGCTTTCATTTCTTTCATCACATTCCCAATGGGTCAGGAGTTTACATACACTCAATTAGTATTTGGAAGCTTTGCCTTTAAATTGTTTAACTTGGGTCAAACGTTTCGGGTAGCCTTCCGCAAGCTTCCCACAATAAATTGGGTGAATTTTGGCCCATTCCTCTTAACAGAGCTGGTGTAGCTGAGTCAGGTTTGTAGACCTCCTTGTTTGCACACACTTTTTCAGTTCTGCCCACATATTTTCTATGGGATTGAGGTCAGGGCTTTGTGATGGCCACTTCAATACCTTGATTTTGTTGTCCTTAAGCCATTTTGCCACAACTTTGGAAGTATGCTTGGGGTCACTGTCCATTTGGAGATTTTTTAGATATTTCTTGAGATATTGCTTCAATTTTCCACATAATTTTCCACCTCATGATGCCATCTATTTTGTGAAGTGCACCAGTCCCTCCTGCAGCAAAGCACCCCCACAACATGATGCTGCCACCCCTGTACTTCACGGTTGGGATGTTGTTCTTCGGCTCGCAAGCCTCCACCTTTTTCTTCAACATAAATATGGTCATTATGGCCAAACAGTTCTATTTTTGTTTCATCAGACCAGAGGACATTTCTAAAAAAGTTATGGGTTATGTCGATATACGACTCGTTTTACTTCACAAGGTCCTTTGCTGTTGTTCTGGGATTGATTTGCACTTTTCACACCAACGTTCATCTCTAGGAGACATTAACCTCTTGAATCTATAGGGGCGCTATTTCATTATTGGATAAAAAAACGTGCCCGTTTTAAGCGCAATATTTTGTCACAAAAAGATGCTCGACTATGCATATAATTGACACCGTTGGAAAGAAAACACTCTGACGTTTCCAAAACTGCAAAGATATTATCTGTGAGTGCCACAGAACTGATGCTACAGGCGAAACCAAGATGAAACTTCAAACAGGAAATGAGCTAAATTTTTGAAGCTCTGTTTTCCAATGTCTCCTTATATGGCTGTGAATGCGACAGGAATGAGCCCACAATTTCTGCCGTTTCCCCAAGGTGTCTGCAGCATTGTGACGTATTTGTAGGCATATCATTGGAAGATTGACCATAAGAGACTACATTTGCCAGGTTTCCGCCCGGTGTCCTCCGTTGAAATTGGTGCGTCATCTTCAGCTGCAAGTATTTTTCCATGGGATTCAGAGGAGAAAGTAGACTTATCAATGAAGAGATATGTGAAAAACACCTTGAGGATGATTCGATATATCAATGAAGAGATATGTGAAAAACACCTGGCTCACCCGGGACGCAACCGCACCCCTCTGCCAACAATAAATGCAAATGCGCTACGCCAAATGCTAATAGCACTCGTTAAAACTCAAACGTTCATTAAAATTCACATACAGGGTACTCAATTCAAGCTACACTCATTGTGAATTTAGCCAACGAGTCAGATTTGTAAAATGCTTTTCGGCGAAAGCGTGAGTAGCTATTATCTGATAGCAGGCAACACGCCGAAATACCAGAAGGGGGCGTTCCCCTCGGGAAACGCCACCTCCCCCCGTTCAGGTGGCACATGGAATGCAAAAATATTCTTAGAAATATTTAACCTCCACAAATATTTAACCTCCAAGTCCAATAGCTCAAATGAAAGATAAACACCTTGTTCATCTACCCAGCGAGTCAGATTTCTAAAATGTTTTACGGCGAAAACATAGCACATATTTATGTCAAACCACCACAAAGACACAGACGATATGCAGCCATTTTGTCAAACAAAAGATGCAATCACAAACGCAGGATTAAAATAAAAATCATTTACTAACCTTTTGAAAAATCTTCATCAGATGACAGTAATATGACATGTTACACAGTACATTTATGTTTTTTTCAATAATATGCAATTTATATCCATAAATCTCCGTTTACATTGACGCCATGTTCGAAAAATGCTCATAAATGTCCGGAGAAATTATAGAAAGCTCCGCCAGATAACAGAAATACACATCATAAACTTTGACTAAATATACATGTTCTACATATAGTTAGAAAGATACACTGCTTCTTAATGCAACCGCTGTGTTACACTTATTTTTAACGTTACAGAAATCGCTCACTAGGCAATAATCTGAGGCGGCGCTCAGACGTAAGCAATATTTCTCCGCTATGTTGGAGTCAACAGAAATACAAAATTACAACATAAATATTCCCTTACCTTTGATGGTCTTCGATCAGAATGTAGTGGAAGGAGTCATACTTACCCAATACATCGTTTGGTTTCAAGTTGTGTGTCTTTGTATTAGCATATGCTAACACTTTCAGCTGAAATGCATCCAAAATGACTTCTGGTCCCGAACAGTTGCGCATCAAAACTTCAAAATTACATATTATATGTCGACTATACTGGTCAAACTAAGTGCAGAATCAAGCTTTAGGATGTTATAAACGTACAAAACAATTCTCAATTCAACCGGACAATCATACTTCTCAGGCAAGCTGGAACAAAGGAAGCTCTGTGCCCAAAGCGCGCCCTAACGCACATGTATTGTCACACCCTGACCATAGTTTACTTTGTATGTTTTTATGTTTTGGTTGGTCAGGGTGTGATCTGAGTGGGCATTCTCTGTTGGATGTCTTGTTTGTCTATTTCTATGTCTGGCCTGATATGTTTCTCAATCAGAGGCAGGTGTTAGTCATTGTCTCTGATTGGGAACCATATTTAGGTAGCCTGGGTTTCACTGTGTGTTTGTGGGTTATTGTTCCTGTCTCTGTGTTTTGCACCAGATAGGACTGTTTAGGTTTTCGCACATTTATTGTTTTGTTAGTTAATTCATGTCTAGTTCCTTTATTAAAGAACATGAATAACCACCACGCTGCATTTTGGTCCGCTTCTCCTTCACCAGAGGAAAACCCTTACATGTATTTTCTCGCGACAGCCACTATTTTGCCTCCCAAAGGGTCAAAGCTCGGGATTTGCACAATTAAACGCTCTACTGAATGAGGACATCTAGTGGAAGACATAGAAAGTGTCTCCAGATCCATAGCTGGTTGGGAAGGGTGGGGGCAATGATGTCAAAGTTGCTCCAACTTTCAGGCTTCCAAAACTAGTTTGGGAGATTGCCTGCCCTGTGAGTTCTGCTTTACTTACAGACATAATTCAAACAGTTTTAGAAGTTTTAGAGTGTTTTCTATCCAATAATAATTATTATATGCATATATCAGCAAATTTGGACAGATTTTTTTTTCAGTTTACTATGGGCATGCAATTCATCCAAAGGGGGCAGTATTATGCCTAGCCTTAACAATACATTTGTGGAGTGTTTGAAAAATAAGTTTTAATGAATCCAACCAAAGTGTCTGTAAACTCCTGACTTCAGCTGTAAATATGGTTTGTATTTAAGATGGTGTTTGATCTTCACTTGTTGCCCCTTTTCTTGTGGCAACTGGTCACAAATCTTGCTGCTGTGATGCACACTGTGGAATTTCACCCAGTAGATATGGGAGTTTATCAAAATTGGGTTTGTTTTCGAATTCTTTGTGGATCTGCGTAATCTGAGGGAAATATGTCTCTCTCTCTCTCTCTCTCTCCCCCCTCTCCCCGCCTCTCCTCTCTCTCTCTCTCTCTCTCTCTCTCTCTCTCTCTCTCTCTCTCTCTCTTTCTTTCTCTCTTTCTCTCTCTCTCTCGCTCTCTCTCTTGTTGTCTGTGGGTGGTTGGTTCTGTGAGATAGCATGTTTTCTGCTTCAAAGCATCTCACCCTCTCTTCATTTTCTCCTCGTTATCCCTCTTTTTATCTTCAGTCTCTGATGTGTCAGAGTGAGTCAGAGGTGTGTGTGTGCGTGTGTGCGTGCGTGTCTGCGTGCGAGCGTGTGTGTCCGCCACACCTAGAACACCATCCTGCTATTGGTCACACCCACTTAGCTACCAGTCTGTTATTGGTCACTCCCACTAAGATAACAATCTGCTATTGGTCACTCCCACTTAGATACCAGTCTGCTACAGGTCGTTGTTATTGGCCCTAAGCTTGTGTTTGATATGTCTGCTATCATCATTGATCCCTGTTCCTCCCTCCATTAATCTTTCTATCTTTCTCTTGTTCCTGATCCATTGGGTGGGTGTAGCGTCTGCTTTTATGACTGAACAGATATGAACCGTAGGTGTGGTGTGTTTTTCTGTGTCTGTCATCATGTGTGAATTGATGAGTGGGCTGGGTGTTGCAGTATGTTGTTGTGTCTGTCATCATGTGTGAATTGATGTGTGGGCTGGGTGCTGCAGTATGTTGTTGTGTCTGTGTTAAAAGTCTGTTGTTGGACCTGTTAAATCACAAACAATTTTCCTGGGTGTTGTGTCATAGTTAGGCCTGTTACGTACATCATTATGAAGTCTGTGGGTGTTTGACTTGATAATGCCTCTTCCCTACCCTGCCCCTCTCTCTCTCTCTCTCTCTCTCTCTCTCTCTCTCTCTCTCTCTCTCTCTCTCTCTCTCTCTCCAATTCTTCAAGTCAAGTCATGCTCAAGTCATGCTTTATTGGTGAAACATGTTTAAAATAACCAAATGCAAAAGGACAGCAGGATGATTCTATATATACACTGTAGCAACGGTGACATTTAAGGGTACGAAAAAATAACTATGAGTTGTATTTTGTTTTTGGTGTTTGTTCTTCACTGGTTTCCCTTTTCTTGTAACCACAATATTGCTGCTGTGATGGCAACTGTGGAATTTCACCCACTCTACCTGGACTTTGTAATCATGTTCTCTAATATGCAGTGATGGTGTTTTAGGTGTCTCTACCGACAGATGAAGCCTGTTGTAAAGCATTAATACATTGTCATATCTTCCGAAACCCACACATATAGTTTCACAATCATTTTCAATGTGTAATACCCTCAAACAGCAAGTTAGGCATACAGTACCTATAGGCCATCATCACTGTCAATCATGTATTATAATTGATCACGTTTTGCCAGTGAAATATACAAAACTGCGTCTGCATGTCAATCATCTGATCTCCATCAGATTCATGTGAATAGGCATTTAGATTTTCTTGAATGACTGTTTGGTGAGCCAATTATAGCAGATGGTTGTTCACTAACTATAGAGCCTTCCTGTTTTATGTTTTAATCAAAACACATTTGGGCCTAGTGGCGTGCGCAGTTGAGTTTTGACCACGTTATATTTTGGAGGGGACTATTCAGCTAACCATCCTAAAATAAGATATGAGGTGTTGTTTTTTTGGTGTGACAGTAATGTTATACTATGCTATTATAATTGGTTGTGTTATGTAAAATACTATTGAATAATTATGTGATCTTCCAATACATTGATTCAGCGTTGATCTGACTCTATTAAACCACTGTGAGAAGTGGTAGAGATTATGTGATCTTCCAATACATTGATTCAGCGTTGATCTGACTCTATTAAACCACTGTGAGAAGTGGTAGAGATTATGTGATCTTCCAATACATTGATTCAGCGTTGATCTGACTCTATTAAACCACTGTGAGAAGTGGTAGAGATTATGTGATCTTCCAATACATTGATTCAGCGTTGATCTGACTCTATTAAACCACTGTTGAAGTGGTAGAATCACGCATCCAATTCTATTTATAGCCTCAAGCTCATTTAAACCACGTTAACTGGTCATGAAAATCGCAAATGAAATGAAGTAAATATTTGCTCTCAAAATTTGTTAACAACACTGAGATCCAGATTTTAAAATATTCTTTTCAACCACTGCTAAAATGCATTTGTCCAATTTGTAAGTCGCTCTGGAATAATAGCGTAAAATGACTAAATGTAAATGTAAATGTGTAAGAAACATGAAATAACATAGCTATAAGCCTAGAATTCAGCCAGTAACATTTTGCAAAAACAAGAAAATAATTCAAATAATATTTACCTTTGAAGAACTTCACTATGTTTTCAATGTGGGACTCTCAGTTAGATAGCAAATGTTCAGTTTTTCAAAAAATATTATTTGTGTAGGAAGGTTGTGAAAACCTCTGTTTTGTTCAAATTTGGCTATGAAAAAAACCTGTTACAGTTATAGCCTCAAGCTCATTAAAATAAGAATGTGTAACTTTTCTGAAAATCCAAATAAAATGAAAATAATGCGCCTGCTCTAAAGCTTAGCTTTTCTTAATAACACTGTCATCTCAGATTTTAAATATGCTTTTGAACCATGCTATTCACTAATTTGTGTAATGATGTATGCTAAGCTAGCTTATCTGCATTTTGACTAGCATTTCTAGTCTCAGGGAATTTTCACAAAAACCAGATAACCAAATAAATAAAATCATTTAATATTTGAAGAGCTTCGGATGTTTTCAAGCCTGGAGACCTCTCAGTTACATAGCAAATGTTCAGTTTTTCCTTTATTTATCTTTGTTAGGAGAAATTCTCTGTTTTGTACATCACATTTGCTAAATGAAACGAACCTTTCAGTCACCAACAACGTCAAACTTTTTCCGAATTAACTCCATAATATCGGAGCTTTCCGAAACATGGCAACCCACTGTTTGGAATCAATCCTCAAGGTGTATTTTCACATATCTCTTCATTGATATATCGATTCATGGACCTCTATATCCTTCTCTGAATTCCATGGAAAAATACTTGCAGCTGAGTTTTGCGAGCGCTCACTTGCACGCAGGGACAGCGCGAGGCGGACAAGTGGTAAATGTGGGCTCTTATGGTCAATCTGGATGAATATAAAATTTTAACGTCTTTGGCTGCAGACACCTTGGGGAAACGACAAAATAGGCAGACTCATTCCTCTAATAAATCCATATGAGTGAGACAAAGGTGAAGTGTCTCGGAGCCTCAAAAATCCTGCTCATTTCTCTGGATGCCGTTTCATCTTGGTTTTGCCTTAGCTCACGTTCTAGGGCACGAAGAAAATATCTTTGCAGTTCTGGAAACGTCAGAGTGTTTTCTTTCCAAAGCTACCATTTATATGCATAGTCGAGCATCTTTTGTCTTCTCCAGAAAATATCTCGCTTAAAATTTAGCCCGAAAGGATTTATCCAAAAATGATATAGCGCCCCTAGAGTTTCAAGCCTAAACCACTTGCGAGAAGTGGTAGAGGTCTATGTGATCTTCCAATACATTTATTCAGCACCATTGCTACCTCATTAAACCACTGTGAGAAGTGGTAAAGATTATGTGATCAGTTCCAAATACATTGATTCAGCTATGATCTGACTCTATTTGTAAACCACTGTGAGAAGTGGTAGAGATTATGCGATCTTCCAATACATTGATTCCTGTTCTGGGTGTGAGAAGTGGTCTCTTATGTGATCTTCCAATACATTGATTCAGCGTTGATCTGACTCTATTAAACCACTGTGAGAAGTGGTAGAGATTATGTGATCTTCCAATCCATTGATTTCCTGTTCTGACTCTATTAAACCACTGTTCAGATGTGGTCATGTAGTGTGTTTCTAGGTATTTCTGTTCTGGGTCATGTGGTGTCTCTCTCCCTGGTATTTCCTGTTCTGCAGAAATGAGAGACCTACATATTAAAGTTACATTCTCACATGCACTGTGAAATGTATTAATAACTGTCATCGGCTCTACCCAACAGCCAGTAATCAATAGTAAAAATATAATAAAGAAAACACAAGAAACATGAAATAACAGAGGAAGCTATATACATGGTAATTGCCAGTACCACATCTATAATGTGCAGGGAAGAATTTCAGGTAGATATGTACGTGTTAGGCAGGACAAAGTGACTAGTAGCAGTATAAATAATTATAATGATGTGTGGCTGTTTTATCTGGGAATATGTGATTACCAAAACATTCTGTTTGTCTCAGGGAATGTAAACAGGAAGACTTTTAAAATGGGATGAAGTGAAGTAGGAGCAAATATGTTGAATGAGAAACTAACAAGCCTGGAGAGCCTCACAAGTTTTAAATAATTTGTATTTTCATTGAACCTTTATTTAACCTTTATTTAACTAGGCAGGTAAGTTAAGAACAAATTCTTCTTTACAATGCCGGCCTAGCTAAATGAACTTATATCTTTCAGTCTAATATGTACTTTTGTAACTCTTCCTCAGGAGCTTTTCCGTAAGTAGTCAGACCCACTGATTTACAAAATAACTGATGTAGCAGACCTCTGTTTTAGAGCTATCACATACGTCGATTCATGGACCGAAGATATCCTGGTTGCATCCGGTTTACAGCAGCAAGAGACAGAAAGATAGCAGCTTGCACACAGGAAGAGCAGCGAGCAGGATGATGTCATCAAGTCATCCAAAAAAATGGCAGACATTGGATGAATATAAAATGTTAAATCTTTGGCTGAGTGATGAATAACAAATAAAAATCAACCATAGCAATAATTTTTTGAAAAAATCAATGGAAGAAAGCACAAAGGTGATGACTAAAGTGTCTCGTTGAAAGGAATTTTCAAATCTGACTTCTCTATGAGGCCGTCTAAAGGAAGTTAGACTGCAGTACCGAAGAAAGACTGTAGGGGCAGATGAAACAGATGCTTCCAGACAGTAACCTAGCAGCTTGGTTAGGAAACTGTCTTCTCCAGGTTTAGCTGGAATTTAGCCCGAAAGGATGTGACGGTTGATGATAGGCCTAGGACATTGGCCTACATCAAGCCACAGGAAGAAAGGAGCAAGCCACAGGAATATCAGGTCTCAAAAATGACTGGAAAAATTTAACATCACCATTGCTACCACATCCTTGTGATGTAGACTGAGTGAACAAAACATTAGCAACAGTCTTTCCATGAATCCAGGCAAGAAAGCAAGAAAGCAGCAAGAGACAGGAAGAAAGCAGCAAGAGACAGGAAGATAGCAGCAAGCTACAGAAAGATAGCAGCAAGAGACAGGAAGATAGCAGCAAGAGACAGGAAGAGAGCAGCAAGATACAGGAAGATAGCAGCACGAGGCAGGAAGATAGCAGCACAAGACAGGAAGAAAGCAGTTAGCTACAGAGACAGGAAAGCAGTTAGCTACAGAAAGAAAGCAGCAAGAGACAGGAAGATAGCAGCAAGATACAGGAAGATAGCAGCAAGCCACAGAAAGATAGCAGCAAGATACAGGAAGATAGCAGCAAGCCACAGAAAGATAGCAGCAAGAGACAGGAAGATAGCAGCAAGAGACAGGAAGATAGCAGCAAGCCACAGGAAGATAGCAGCAAGAGACAGGAAGATAGCAGCAAGAGACAGGAAGATAGCAGCAAGAGACAGGAAGATAGCAGCAAGATACAGGAAGATAGCAGCAAGCCACAGGAAGATAGCAGCAAGAGACAGGAAGATAGCAGCAAGCCACAGGAAGATAGCAGCAAGAGACAGGAAGATAGCAGCAAGATACAGGAAGATAGCAGCAAGCCACAGAAAGATAGCAGCAAGAGACAGGAAGATAGCAGCAAGAGACAGGAAGAAAGCAGCAAGAGACAGGAAGAAAGCAGCAAGAGACAGGAAGATAGCAGCACGAGACAGGAAGAAAGCAGCAAGAGACAGGAAGATAGCAGCAAGAGACAGGAAGATAGCAGCAAGCTACAGGAAGATAGCAGCAAACCACAGGAATATAGCAGCACAAGACAGGAATATAGCAGCAAGAGACAGGAAGAAAGCAGCAAGAGACAGGAAGAAAGCAGCACGAGGCAGGAAGATAGCAGCACAAGACAGGAAGAAAGCAGTTAGCTACAGAAGGAAAGCCGTTAGCTACAGGAAGAGAGCAGTTAGCTACAGGAAGATAGCAGCAAGCCACAGGAAGAAAGCAGCAAGAGACAGGAAGATAGCAGCAAGAGACAGGAAGAAAGCAGTTAGCTACAGGATGAAAGCAGTTAGCTACAGAAAGATGGCAGCAAGAGACAGGAAGATAGCAGCAAGCTACAGGAAGATAGCAGCAAGCCACAGGAAGATAGCAGTTAGCCACAGGAAGATAGCAGCAAGCCACAGGAAGAAAGCAGCAAGAGACAGGAAGATAGCAGCACGAGGCAGGAAGATAGCAGCACAAGACAGGAAGAAAGCAGTTAGCTACAGAAGGTATGCCGTTAGCTACAGGAAGAGAGCAGTTAGCTACAGGAAGATAGCAGCAAGAGACAGGAAGAAAGCAGTAAGCTACAGGAATAAAGCAGTTAGCTACAGGAAGAAAGCAGTTAGTTACAGGAAGAAAGCAGTTAGTTACAGGAAGAAAGCAGTTAGCTACAGGAAGAAATCAGTTAGCTACAGGAAAAACCAGTTAGCTACAGGAAAAAGCAGTTTCAGCCACTCTACAGGATGAAAGCAGCAAGGGACAGGGGGAACTAGAGAGACCTCTTTAGTAGAGGGAGAAGAAGAACAGAGAGTAATTTAGCCACTCTACTAAGTAAAACACCTCTTTAGTAATTTAGCCACTCTACTAAGTAAAACACCTCTTTAGTAATTCAGCCACTCTACTAAGTAAAACACCTCTTTAGTAATTCAGCCACTCTACTAAGTAAAACACCTCTTTAGTAATTTAGCCAGTAAAACAATGCAAGTATGGAAAGATCCTGCCCTTCTTTCAGACCGCTTAGTAATTTAGCCACTCTACTAAGTAAAACACCTCTTTAGTAATTTAGCCACTCTACTAAGTAAAACACCTCTTTAGTAATTTAGCCACTCTACTAAGTAAAACACCTCTTTAGTAATTTAGCCACTCTACTAAGTAAAACACCTCTTTAGTAATTTAGCCACTCTACTAAGTAAAACACCTCTTTAGTAATTTAGCCACTCTACTAAGTAAAACACCTCTTTAGTAATTTAGCCACTCTACTAAGTAAAACACCTCTTTAGTAATTTAGCCACTCTACTAAGTAAAACACCTCTTTAGTAATTTAGCCACTCTACTAAGTAAAAGACCTCTTTAGTAATTTAGCCACTCTACTAAGTAAAATACCTCTTTAGTAATTTAGCCACTCTACTAAGTAAAATACCTCTTTAGTAATTTAGCCACTCTACTAAGTAAAACACCTCTTTAGTAATTTAGCCACTCTACTAAGTAAAACACCTCTTTAGTAATTTATCCACTATACTAAGTAAAATACCTCTTTAGTAATTTAGCCACTCTACTAAGTAAAAGATCTCTTTTACACCCTCTCCTCTTTCTCAAAAGAACCTTCTTGTTTCTGAATACTCTCTTTCTCTCTGTCTTTTAGTGTCTGTTCGACAAGGCTGACAGTTCTATGTGTGTCTGTTGTTGTGTGGCGTGACAGTTGTTGTGGATTCAGAACGAGCCAATGACCCGAGAGGAAAGGAGAGGAATATCATATTGTAGATTTGAAGGAATAGTGCAGCCTAAAATCTAAGTTTATAAGTCTATATTCCATATACTGTTGACAGAATTCTGTGAATTCATAGAGCAAGATTTATACAACAAATTAAGCTGAGGTTTTAAACTTTTTGTCAAACTAAAGTGGTTCTTCCTTTAAAAGTTTTGAGTTTATTCTGCGAACGTTTGTGGTAGATGGTGTCAGATTGTGGTAAATTGCGTCATTCTGGCAACAAATGCTGACACTTAAATAACGTGCCATAGAATTCTGCGTCACCCCGCAAGCTGTGCTGCACTGTGCTCCACAACCGTGTTAAATCCCTTTGAGAGAGAGAGAGAGAGAGTTACTCATGGCTGAAGGGGCCATGCGAGGGGACCTAGAAAAACTTGGACACCAGCAGGGCTTGTCTGGGGAAGCTTGTTAGTGTTACACACATTCTACGCTTGTTAGGGTGGCATGATAGGATAGGCTGCTTCTCACACATCACTGTTAACGCTGCATGTTCTCATCATGCTCCACTTGCACACACACACACACACACACACACACACACACACACACACACACACACACACACACACACACACACACACACACACACACACACACACACACACACACACACACACACACGAACACACACACACAGACGCACACACACACACAGACACACACACACACACACACACACAGCATGGAGCTTGATTAAAACACACACACGCTTACACACACTCACTCACACACACACACACACACACACACACACACACACACACACACACACACACACACACACACACACACACACACACACACACACACACACACACACACACACACACACACACACACACACACACACACACACACACACACAGCATGGAGCTTGATTAAAACACACACACGCTTACACACACTCACACACAGAATGGAGCCTGATCAACACACACACACAATTACAGACACACACACACACACACACTCACACACAGCATGGAGCTTGATCAATATACACACACTTGCACACAGTCACAAACAGCACGGAGCTTGTTCAACACATACACACACACGCAAAATCATTCCCACACTTACTTTAATGCCTGGCTTCACACACAACTCCTCAGTGTATACAAGCCCCACTCAAATCAGATCTTACACGGTCCTACTGGTGAGATGCTCCATATGGATCTGCACTGGTTCTCTGGTACACTGTTTACATGGTTGGGTTGGTTAGTCTCCCTCCTCCCTTCTCTTCAGTTCATACATTCAACTCTCAGTTTCCACTTCACTCTCTCTCTCTCTCTCTCTCTCTCTCTCTCTCTCTGTCTCTGTCTCTGTCTCTCTCTCTCCCTCGCTCTGTCTGTCTGTCTGTCTGTCTGTCTGTCTCTCTCTGTCTCTCTCTCTCTCTCTCTCTCTCTCTCTCTCTCTACTCTCTCTCCCTCTCTCTCACTCTCTCCGTCTGTCTCTGTCTCTCTCTCTCTCTCTTTCTTGCTCTTGCTCTTGCTCTCTCTCACTTTCTCTCTCTCTTATTCGCTCTCTCGTTCTCTCTCTCACTCAATTCAAAGGGCTTTATTGGCATGGGAAACATATGTTTACATTGCCGAAGCATGGGAAAATTACAATAAACAAAAGGGAAATAAACGATTGAAATAAACAATCATAAATGAACAGTAAACATTACACTCACATGAGTTTTAGCCATGTATTCTGCCACTGTGTACTCTCTGGGCTTTGCGGAAGTCACCTGTGGTGCTGATGTTTAGGCAATAGCGTCCAGGTGGAATTTGTAGTTGTAGTCCTGGCAACTGGACATTTTTGTTTTACTGAGATTAACCGTAAGGGCCCAAATCTGACATAATCTGTACTGAAGATTTAGGTGCTGCTATAGGCCCTCCTTTTTTTTGGGGGGGGGGGCAGAAACACCAGATCATCTGCAAACAGTAAAGTAGGGTGAGGCCCGGTGCTTCAGACTGTTCTAGAGCCCTCGCCAATACATTGATATAAATATTGAAGAGGGTGGGGCTCAAGCTGCATCCCTGTCTCATCCCACGGCCCTCGGGAAAGAAATTAGTTTTCTGACAATTTTAACCATTTTAACCGTACGCTTGTTGCTTGTGTACTTGGATGTTGTATGTTTTCCCCCGCTAGCCATCAACACTCATACCAAAATGAGTCAAAAGCTTTTACTTTTATTTTTATACCTTTATTTAACTAGGCAAGTCAGTTAAGAACAAATTGTTATTTTCAATGACGGCCTAGGAACAGTGGGTTAACTGCCTGGTTCAGGGCAGAACGACAGATTTGTACCTTGTCAGCTCGGGGGTTTGAACTTGCAACCTTCCAGTTACTAGTCCCTGCCGCCCCAAAATCAACAAAGCATGTGAAGACTTTGCCTTTGTTTGTTTGTCAATTAGGGTGTCTAGGGTGAATACGTGGTCTTCCGTATGGTAATTTGGTTAAAAGCCCATTTGACATTTGCTTAGTATATTGTTTTCACTGAGGACATGTACTAGTCTGCAGTTGAAGATAATGCAGAGGATTTTCACAATGTTGCTGTTGATGCATATCCCACGGTAATTATTTTGGTCAAATTTGTCTCCACTTTTGTGAATTAGGGTGAGCAGTCCTTGGTTCCAAGTATTGGAGAAGATGCCAGAGTTGAGGATTATGTAAAAGAGTTTAAGTATAGCCAATTGGAATATGTAGTCTGTATATTTTATAATTTCATTTGGGATGCCATCAACCCCACAGGCTTTTTTGGATTGAAGGGTTAGTATTTGGTCGTGTAATTGCAGAATCCAGTGGGTTCTGGTAGTCTTTAGTTGATCATGTATATGGATTTGCTGTAAGTTGTCTAAAAGGGATTGAATTTGTTGGTGGCTCATTGTTTTTTGGTAGGTTTCCACACTACATTCCTTCCATCTATAGCATTTCTTAATATTTAGCAGTTTGTTTGGCTTTGATGCCTCATAATTGACTATTGCTCTGTTCAAGTAGGCTTTGACTGTGCTGTCATCTGATAGGTTGTGTCAGTGGGCTGAGTGTGAACGCTGTGAGAGACTCTGGGTTGAGGTCGTTGATAGAGTAGTCTACAGTACTGCTGCCAAGAGATGAGCTGTAGGTGTACCTTAGTGACAGTAGTTCGGAGTGACTGTGTGTGTTTACTCTGTTGAACATCTGTTGCTGTGCCTTTAATGTCAAGTGTTGCTAATTTAGTTATCTTGAACACAGCACTAAAAGGCCCCTCAGATTTTTGCAGAACGGCGGGTTGTAAACACTTTGTGAATAATAGATCGACTTCAACACAGTTTATAATAAATGGATGAAAAGAAAAAGATTCAGTGAAGAGGAGTGAGGAGGATGGGAGAGGAGAGGAGATGAGAGGACAGGAGAGGAGAGGAGAGGAGGGGAAAGGAAAGGAAAGGAAAGGAAGGGAAAGGAGAGGAGAGGAGAGGAAAGGAGTGAGGAGGATGGGAGAGGAGAGGAGAGGAGATAAGAGGAGAGGAGAGGAGATGAGAGGAGAGGAGAGGAGAGGAGAGGAGAGGAGAGGAGAGGAGAGGAGAGGAGAGGAGAGGAGAGGAGAGGAGAGGAGAAGAGAGGAGAGGAGAGGAGATGAGAGGACAGGAGAGAAGAGGAGAGGAGAGGGGAGGAGAGGGGAGGAGGGGAGGGGAAAGGAGAGGAGGTGAGAGCAGCCAGATCATATACTGTAAATCAACCACAACCTTAACCTCAATCACAAGCTTTTCATTCAGACTGCAAACACTCTGACCCTGACCCCAATGTCTCTGATCCTGACCACAATGTCTCTGATCCTGACCCCAATGTCTCTGATCCTGACCACAATGTCTCTGATCCTGACCCCGATGTCTCTGATCCTGACCACAATGTCTCTGATCCTGACCCCGATGTCTCTGATCCTGACCCCGATGTCTCTGATCCTGACCACAATGTCTCTGACCATGACCCCAATGTCTCTGATCCTGACCCCAATGTCTCTGACCCTGACCCCAATGTCTCTGATTCTGACCCCAATGTCTCTGATCCTGACCACAATGTCTCTGATCCTGACCCCAATGTCTCTGATCCTGACCACAATGTCTCTGATCCTGACCCCAATGTCTCTGATCCTGACCCCAATGTCTCTGATCCTGACCCCAATGTCTCTGATCCTGACCCCAATGTCTCTGATCCTGACCCCAATGTCTCTGATCCTGACCCCAATGTCTCTGACCCTGACCCCAATGTCCTGATCCTGACCCCAATGTCTCTGATCCTGACCCCAATGTCTCTGATCCTGACCCCAATGTCTCTGATACTGACCACAATGTCTCTGACCCTGACCCCAATGTCTCTGATCCTGACCCCAATGTCTCTGATACTGACCACAATGTCTCTGACCCTGACCCCAATGTCTCTGATCCTGACCACAATGTCTCTGATCCTGACCCCAATGTCTCTGATCCTGACCCCAATGTCTCTGATCCTGACCCCAATGTCTCTGATCCTGACCCCAATGTCTCTGATACTGACCACAATGTCTCTGACCCTGACCCCAATGTCTCTGATCCTGACCCCAATGTCTCTGATACTGACCACAATGTCTCTGACCCTGACCCCAATGTCTCTGATCCTGACCACAATGTCTCTGATCCTGACCCCAATGTCTCTGATCCTGACCCCAATGTCTCTGATCCTGACCCCAATGTCTCTGACCCTGACCCCAATGTCTCTGATCCTGACCCCAATGTCTCTGATCATGACCCCAATGTCTCTGATCCTGACCCCAATGTCTCTGATCCTGACCCCGATGTCTCTGATCCTGACCCCAATGTCTCTGATCCTGACCCCAATGTCTCTGATCCTGACCCCAATGTCTCTGATCCTGACCCCAATGTCTCTGATCCTGACCCCGATGTCTCTGATCCTGACCCCAATGTCTCTGATCCTGACCCCAATGTCTCTGATCCTGACCCCAATGTCTCTGATCCTGACCCCGATGTCTCTGATCCTGACCCCAATGTCTCTGATCCTGACCCCAATGTCTCTGACCATGACCCCAATGTCTCTGACCATGACCCCAATGTCTCTGATCCTGACCCCAATGTCTCTGATCCTGACCCCAATGTCTCTGATCCTGACCCCGATGTCTCTGACCCTGACCCCAATGTCTCTGATCCTGACCCCGATGTCTCTGATCCTGACCCCAATGTCTCTGATCCTGACCCCGATGTCTCTGATCCTGACCCCAATGTCTCTGATCCTGACCCCGATGTCTCTGATACTGACCACAATGTCACAATGTTTGACTGTATAATTTGTGACCACAAACCTGCTTATTAGTGACCTCATGGGTGGAATGTTAGAAATATGTTTAATAATTTCATAATTAATAAGCATGATTTTTTTAACGTCGGAAATCTATGTCAAATGATTTTGTTATATCAAAATAAGGTTTACTTGTCACGTGCGTCCGAATACAACACCTTACAGTGAAATAGATACCTATATATTCATTGCATCCCATATTTAATATTGGGATGCAAACTGAAAATGCAATATATTTCAACTCTGTATCTGACATGGTACTGGTACCTTCTTTAAAACAACTAAAACATAACCATGTTGTGGAAGGTGTTTTATTAAGACATCCAAGAAACACTCTGTGTGACCCGGACGTATCCCACTGCAGTGAAACGTTAATGCTAAACGGGAGTGTACTGCTGTCGCTGTGCATAGACCATGCTTGTGGTATACAGTAGAGCAGAGATTGTCTTTATTATCCCTTAGTTAAGCTGTCTCTCTCACACACACACACACACACACACACACACACACACACACACACACACACACACACACACTGCTATGACCCAGGAGAAGCCATTCCGTTAGTTTGATAAACACACTCTGTTACCTGGCAACAACATGGATGGCCTATTTTTATAGCAACATCTACATGTCTGCCTCTGCTCTGAGTGTCTCTGAGTGTCTCTGCTCTGAGTCTGTCTCTGCTCTGAGTGTCTCTGCTCTGAGTCTGTCTCTGCTCTGAGTGTCTCTGCTCTGAGTCTGTCTCTGCTCTGAAATGTCTCTGCTCTGAGTATGTATCTGCTCTGAGTCTCTCTGCTCTGAGTCTGTCTCTGCTCTGAGTCTGTCTCTGCTCTGAGTCTGTCTCTGCTCTGAGTCTGTCTCTGAATCTGTCTCTGAGTCTGTCTCTGGTCTGAGTCCCTCTGCTCTGTCTCTGTCTCTGCTCTGAGTCTGTCTCTGCTCTGAGTCTGTTCTGTCTTTGCTCTGAGTCTGTGTCTGCTCTGAGTCTGTCTCTGCTCTGAAGTCTGTCTCTGAGTCTGTCTCTGAGTCTGTCTCTGGTCTGACAGTCTGTCTCTGTCTTTGATCTGAGTCTGTCTCTGCTCTGAATCTGTCTCTGCTCAGAGTCTGTCTCTGAGTCTGTCTCTGCTCTGAGTCTGTCTCTGAGTCTGTCTCTGAGTCTGTCTCTGAGTCTGTCTCTGAGTCTGTCTCTGCTCTGAGTCTGTCTCTGCTCTGAGTCTGTCTCTGCTCTGAGTCTGTCTCTGCTTTGAGTCTGTCTCTGAATCTGTTTCTGAGTCTGTCTCTGCTCTGAGTCTGTCTCTGCTCTGAGTCTGTCTCTGCTCTGAGTCTGTCTCTGAGTCTGTCTCTGAGTCTGTCTCTGAGTCTCTCTGCTCTGAGTCTGTCTCTGCTCTGAGTCTGTCTCTGCTCTGAGTCTGTCTCTGCTCTGAGTCTCTCTGCTCTGAGTCTGTCTCTGAGTCTGTCTCTGAGTCTCTCTGCTCTGAGTCTGTCTCTGCTCTGAGTCTGTCTCTGAATCTGTCTCTGAGTCTCTCTGCTCTGAGTCTGTCTCTGCTCTGAATCTGTCTCTGAGTCTGTCTCTGAGTCTGTCTCTGCTCTGAGTCTGTCTCTGCTCTGAGTCTGTCTCTGTCTTTGCTCTGAGTCTGTGTCTGCTCTGAGTCTGTCTCTGCTCTGAGTCTGTCTCTGCTCTGAGTCTGTCTCTGCTCTGAGTCTGTCTCTGAATCTGTCTCTGAGTCTCTCTGCTCTGAGTCTGTCTCTGCTCTGAATCTGTCTCTGAGTCTGTCTCTGAGTCTGTCTCTGCTCTGAGTCT
This sequence comes from Oncorhynchus masou masou, assembly GCF_036934945.1. Lineage (NCBI taxonomy): Eukaryota > Metazoa > Chordata > Actinopteri > Salmoniformes > Salmonidae > Oncorhynchus > Oncorhynchus masou. Next base: position 9,603,435 of record NC_088243.1, on the reverse strand, counting down.
GTCTCTGCTCTGAGTCTGTGTCTGCTCTGAGTCTGTGTCTGCTCTGAGTCTGTCTCTGCTCTGAGTCTGTCTCTGAGTCTGTCTCTGAGTCTGTCTCTGAGTCTGTCTCTGGTCTGAGTCTCTCTGCTCTGTCTCTGTCTCTGCTCTGAGTCTGTCTCTGTCTTTGCTCTGAGTCTGTCTCTGCTCTGAATCTGTCTCTGCTCTGAGTCTGTCTCTGAGTCTGTCTCTGCTCTGAGTCTGTCTCTGAGTCTGTCTCTGAGTCTGTCTCTGAGTCTGTCTCTGCTCTGAGTCTGTCTCTGCTCTGAGTCTGTCTCTGCTCTGAGTCTGTCCCTGCTTTGAGTCTGTCTCTGAATCTGTTTCTGAGTCTATCTCTGCTCTGAGTCTGTCTCTGCTCTGAGTCTGTCTCTGCTCTGAGTCTGTCTCTGAGTCTGTCTCTGCTCTGAGTGTCTCTGCTCTGAGTCTGTCTCTGCTCTGAGTGTCTCTGCTCTGAGTATGTCTCTGCTCTGAGTATGTATCTGCTCTGAGTCTCTCTGCTCTGAGTCTGTCTCTGCTCTGAGTCTGTCTCTGCTCTGAGTCTGTCTCTGAATCTGTCTCTGAGTCTGTCTCTGGTCTGAGTCTCTCTGCTCTGTCTCTGTCTCTGCTCTGAGTCTGTCTCTGCTCTGAGTCTGTCTCTGTCTTTGCTCTGAGTCTGTGTCTGCTCTGAGTCTGTCTCTGCTCTGAGTCTGTCTCTGCTCTGAGTCTGTCTCTGAGTCTGTCTCTGAGTCTGTCTCTGAGTCTGTCTCTGGTCTGAGTCTCTCTGCTCTGTCTCTGTCTCTGCTCTGAGTCTGTCTCTGTCTTTGCTCTGAGTCTGTCTCTGCTCTGAATCTGTCTCTGCTTTGAGTCTGTCTCTGAATCTGTTTCTGAGTCTGTCTCTGCTCTGAGTCTGTCTCTGCTCTGAGTCTGTCTCTGAGTCTGTCTCTGAGTCTGTCTCTGAGTCTGTCTCTGAGTCTCTCTGCTCTGAGTCTGTCTCTGAGTCTGTCTCTGAGTCTGTCTCTGAGTCTCTCTGCTCTGAGTCTGTCTCTGCTCTGAGTCTGTCTCTGCTCTGAGTCTGTCTCTGCTCTGAGTCTGCTCTGAGTCTGTCTCTGAGTCTGTCTCTGAGTCTCTCTGCTCTGAGTCTGTCTCTGAATCTGTCTCTGAGTCTCTCTGCTCTGAGTCTGTCTCTGCTCTGAATCTGTCTCTGAGTCTGTCTCTGAGTCTGTCTCTGCTCTGAGTCTGTCTCTGCTTTGAGTCTGTCTCTGAATCTGTTTCTGAGTCTGTATCTGCTCTGAGTCTGTATCTGCTCTCAGTCTGTCTCTGCTCTGAGTCTGTCTCTGCTCTGAGTCTGTCTCTGAGTCTGTCTCTGAGTCTGTCTCTGCTCTGGGTCTTTCTCTGCTGTCTTTGAGTCTGTCTTTGAGTCTGTCTTTGAGTCTGTCTCTGCTCTGTCTCTGCTCTGTCTCTGAGTCTGTCTTTGAGTCTGTCTTTGAGTCTGTCTCTGAGTCGGTCTTTTAGTCTGTCTCTGCTCTGTCTCTGAGTCTGTCTTTGAGTCTGTCTCTGAGTCTGTCTCTGAGTCTGTCTCTGAGTCTGTCTCTGAGTCTGTCTCTGAGTCTGTCTCTGAGTCTGTCTCTGAGTCTGTCTCTGCTCTGAATCTGTCTCTGAGGCTGTCTCTGAGTCTGTCTCTGTGGGTGTGTGTCTGTGTGAGTGTGTATGTGGGTGTGTCTCTGCTCTCTGCTCTGAGTCTGTCTCTGCTCTGAGTCTGTCTCTGAGTCTGTCTCTGCTCTGAGTCTGTCTCTGCTCTGAGTCTCTGTTCTGAGTCTGTCTCTGAGTCTGTCTCTGAGTCTGTCTCTGAGTCTCTCTGCTCTGAGTCTGTCTCTGCTCTGAGTCTGTCTCTGCTCTGTCTGTCTCTGCTCTTCTCTGCTCTGAGTCTGTCTCTGAGTCTGTCTCTGAGTCTCTCTGCTCTGAGTCTGTCTCTGCTCTGAGTCTGTCTCTGAGTCTGTCTCTGAGTCTCTCTGCTCTGAATCTGTCTCTGCTCTGAGTCTGTCTCTGAATCTGTCTCTGAGTCTGTCTCTGAGTCTGTCTCTGAGTCTGTCTCTGAGTCTGTCTCTGAGTCTCTCTGCTCTGAGTCTGTCTCTGAATCTGTCTCTGAGTCTGTCTCTGAGTCTCTCTGCTCTGAGTCTGTCTCTGCTCTGAGTCTGTCTCTGAATCTGTCTCTGAGTCTGTCTCTGTTCTGTCTCTGAGTCTGTCTCTGAGTCTGTCTCTGAGTCTCTGCTCTGAGTCTGTCTCTGAATCTGTCTCTGAGTCTGTCTCTGCTCTGAGTCTGTCTCTGCTCTGAGTCTCTCTGCTCTGAGTCTGTCTCTGAGTCTGTCTCTGAGTCTGTCTCTGAGTCTCTCTGCTCTGAGTCTGTCTCTGCTCTGAGTCTGTCTCTGCTCTGAGTCTGTCTCTGCTCTGAGTCTCTCTGCTCTGAGTCTGTCTCTGAGTCTGTCTCTGAGTCTCTCTGCTCTGAGTCTGTCTCTGAATCTGTCTCTGAGTCTCTGCTCTGAGTCTGTCTCTGCTCTGAGTCTGTCTCTGAGTCTGTCTCTGAGTCTGTCTCTGAGTCTGTCTCTGCTTTGAGTCTGTCTCTGAATCTGTTTCTGAGTCTGTATCTGCTCTGAGTCTGTATCTGCTCTCAGTCTGTCTCTGAGTCTGTCTCTGAGTCTGTCTCTGCTCTGGGTCTTTCTCTGCTGTCTTTGAGTCTGTCTTTGAGTCTGTCTCTGCTCTGTCTCTGCTCTGTCTTTGAGTCTGTCTTTGAGTCTGTCTTTGAGTCTGTCTCTGAGTCGGTCTTTGAGTCTGTCTCTGCTCTGTCTCTGAGTCTGTCTTTGAGTCTGTCTCTGAGTCTGTCTCTGAGTCTGTCTCTGAGTCTGTCTCTGAGTCTGTCTCTGAGTCTGTCTCTGCTCTGAATCTGTCTCTGAGGCTGTCTCTACTCTGAGTCTGTCTCTGTGGGTGTGTGTCTGTGTGAGTGTGTATGTGGGTGTGTGTCTGTGTGGCTGTGTGTCTATGTGGGTGTGTGTCTGTGTGGGTGTGTGTCTGTGTGGACCACTCAATGGCTTTGGTAGAAAGGTTGCAGGTTGAAGTCCTGTTTTGACTGTCCCCCAAATTCACCATATCCTGTTTATTAGAGAATATTTCAACATTGCTGAAAGTAAGGATCAGAGTAACAGGAGAAGGCAGGAAAAATTAAGACTTTTTATTGTTCTTAAAGGAAGTGATTTTGAGTGATTTCTGCTCTGTGTACTAAGATGAGAGAACTGAACAACCTCAACATGCTGTCAAACATCCTCTTCTCTTATTAATTATTTGTATTCTTGTTCCATCTACACTGAGTGTACAACACATTATGAACTCCTTCATAATATTGAGTTCCCCTTTTTCCCCTCAGAACAGCCTCAATTTATCAGGGCATGGACTCTACAAGGTGTCGAAAGTGTTCACCAGGGATGCTGGTTTCGTCAGCCGGTGATTGTCAAGCAAATAACTGTGGTTTTCACGGTAATAGACCGTTAATTAACATAAACACATTTAGCATCTCCTGGCTTCCACACATGGAACATCTACATTTTAAAAAGTCTAACAAACCCATGTAACATAGCCTACACCTTCAACAATAAATCCATGAATTATTTTAGACAGGTCTAAAGAAACATGATAATGTGAAATAGTAGTCTATTGGTTAAGGTGTATGTAAACCTCCGACTTCAACTGTACTTACATGTACATATTCTCATTCAACCCTTTAGATTTGTGTGTATTATGTAGTTGTTGGGGAATTGTTAGTTTATTTGTTAGATATTACTGCACTGTCAGAACTAGAAGCACAATAATTTTGCTACACTCGCATTAACATCTGCTAACCATGTGTATGTGACAAATACAATTAGATTTGATTTGACCTTAACTTACTATAACTAGATCATATAAATAGGTACAGTGCCTTGCAAAAGTATTCATCCCCCTTGGCGTTTTTCCTATTTAGTTGCATTACAACCTGTAATTTAAATAGATTTTTTTATTTGGATTTGGTGAATGAAATTTAAAAAAATAACTTGTTTCAAAAAATTATACAAAAATAAATGGACAAGGGGTGTGTGTATTCACCCCCTTTGATATAAAGCCCCTAAATAAGATCTGGTGCAACCAATTAATATTATTTCCATTTTTTTAATAATGGATTTAATGGTGCTCCGTGGGATGTTCAATAATTAATTAATTATTAATAATTAATTAAATAAAGTCCACCTGTGTGCAATCTAAGTATCATATGATCTGTCACATGATCTCAGTATAATGACACCTGTTCTGAAAGGCCCCAGAGCCTGCAACACCACTATACAAGGGGCACCACCACGCATACGGCACCATGAAGACCAAGGGCCTCTCCAAACAGGTCAGGGACAAAGATGAGGAGAAGTACAGATCAGGGCTGGCTTATAAAAAAAAATCTGAAACTTTGATCATCCCACGGAGCACCATTAAATCTATTATTAAAAAAATGGAAATAATATGGCACCACAACAAACCTGCCAAGAGAGGGCCGCCCACCAAAACCCACGGAGCAGGCAAGGAGGACATTAATCAGAGAGGCAACAAAGAGACCAAAGATAACCCTGAAGGAGCTGCAAAGCTCCACAGCAGAGATTGGAGAATCTGTCCATAGGTCCACTTTAAGCTGTACAGTGTTTTCCAAACTCCCCAAACATATGAAAGCAGGTGCTCTGGTCAGATAAAATTGAGCTATGTGCCCCTTGTGGAAAATGCTACATCTGGAGCAAACCCAACACCTCTCATCACCCCGAGAACACCATCTCCACAGTGAAGCATGGTGGTGGCAGCATCATGCTGTGGGGATGTTTTTCCATCGGCAGGGACTGGGAAAACTGGTCAGAATTGAAAGAATGATGGATGGCGCAAAATACAGGGAAATTCTTGAGGGAAACCTGTTTCAGTCTTGCAGAGATTGAGACTGGGATGGAGATTCACCTTCCAGCAGGACAATGACCCTAAGCATACCGCTAAAGCAACACTCGAGTGGTTTAAGGGAAAACATCCAATTGAGAATATGTGGTATGGCTTAAAATTGCGGTACACCAGCGGAACCCATCCAACTTGAAGGAGCTGGAGCAGAATGGGCAAAAATGCCAGTGGCTAGATGTGCCAAGCTTATAGAGACATACCCCAAGAGACTTGCAGCTGTAATTGCTGGTGGCTCTGCTGGTGGTGAATAGTTATTCATGCTCAAGTTTTATATTTTTTTGCCTTATTCCTTGTTTGCTTCACAATAAAAAATATTTTGAATCTTCAAAGTGGTAGGTATGTTGTGTAAAATTAAATGATACAGACCCCCAAATAATCCATTTTAATTTCAGGTTGTAAAGCAACAAAACAGTAAAAATGTGAAGGGGGGTGAATACTTTAGCAAGGCACTGCACTTCTATATGCTTAGTTTAGAGTTATTAATGTAACTTTAGTTGTTCTACAAACGTCGAGCTAAATGTTTTGATTTTTAATACGTTGTAAGGCTGCATGATGCAACTTTAATAATGATTTGAAATAAGTTGCTCGAAAGGCATGAGCTCTGCTTTGTTTTTTTGCGCAGGCTGTACCCACTTCATCAGTCTCTCATTCACAATTTGACAAGCGCTTGATAATGCCTCGAATTTCACAGTGGCATCTCCTTTGTGGCCTTAATGCACCCTAATAAAATCCATGCCGTTGTTGTGCCTTTCTCCCTGAGTGCTGCGTGCTCTCCATCATGTGAAGTGGTCTTTCTCACAGGCTACAAGTGAAGACAGACACATCGGGGACGCAACTGCGCGTGTCCTTATCCTTATTCCTAGGTGCATTGTGAAGATATTCAAAGAACTGTCCACATTTACGTCAGCCGATAAGATGAGTAGGCCTAACGAACAGCAAAATTAGCCTCTGTCAATTTACTATCCCCTATAGTACAAAAGTTGACCTATTCTATACTGTGCGAGAAATACATATTTAAATATAGTCTGGGACAGTTGTGGGATGCAATATATTCCAAATTAATAAAACCACTAGCATCAAAAATACATTTTATAAGGAATGTGGCTGACACAACAGATCAGAACATTTCACCTAGAGTGATTAGAGGGACAACAGAGTGCTGAGTACCAGGCAGTTAGCAAGTTTGGTAAGCTACTAATGACCATCAGCAGCATCAGAGCTTGGAGAAGCCTAATTACTGTGTCTAAACGATCACATGGTATTTGACTGCCTTCATAACTTGTGATCGCTGGTGTGACGGTAATACTCAACGCAACAGCCCTACGCCTGCCACCTACTACTATAATCCGTTCAAAGGCACTTAAATATTCAAATCATTCACCCTCTGAATGACACACATACACAATCCATATCTCAATTATCTCCAGGCTTAAAAATCCTTCTTTAACCTGTCTCCTCCACTTCGTCTACACTGATTGAAGTGGATTTAACAGGTGACGTCAATAAGGGATCATAGCTTTCACCTGGATTCACCTGGTCAGTCATGGAAGGATCCGGTACTCAGTGTATATGACCACCATCAGTGCTATGGAGTAGCATTGGTTCTATAGCTTTGGTTATTCAACCCTTTATCCCTCGGGCTAATGGCTAACATGTGTCTGTGTGTATTTCTGTGTACTATGTGCATGTGAGCGTTTGAGTGCTTTAGATGTGTGTGTTTCAATCTCTGTTTTTAGTGTTTTGACCTAGAAAGTTCTTCTGCTAAGAAAGTGTCTGTCTGTCTGTCTGTCTGTCTGTCTGTCTGTCTGTCTGTCTGTCTGTCTGTCTGTCTGTCTGTCTGTCTGTCTGTCTGTCTGTCTGTCTGTCTGCCTGTGTGCTTGTCTGTCTGTCTGTCTGTCTGTCTGCTCTGTCTGCCTGTCTGCCTGTTTTCTTTGTCTCCTCTGTCTGCGTGCCACTGCTCGTCTTTGTGAGTATAGAAACCTGTGTGTGTGTGTGTGATAGTGAGTGAGTGAGTGAGTGAGTGAGTGAGTGAGTGAGTGAGTGAGTGAGTGAGTGAGTGAGTGAGTGAGAGTAAAGAATCCTTCCTCTGTCGTTGTAGAGACCCACTGGAGCATAGCATGGACCACAGTTTACAGATCCCTCCAGCCCTCTCTGTCTCTTCCTCTCCATCCCTGTCTCTCTCTCTTCCTCTCTCTCTCTGTCTCTCTCCCTGTCTATCTTCCTCCACCCCAGTCTCTCTCCCTGTCTCCCTGTCTCTCTCCATCCCTGTCTCTCTCTCTTCCTCTCTCTCTCTGTCTCTCTCCCTGTCTATCTTCCTCCACCCCAGTCTCTCTCCCTCCATCTCTTTCTCTCTCTGTCTCTCTCCCATCATCCCTTTCACTCTCCCTGTCTCTCTCCCTCCATTCCTGTCTCTCTCCCTCCATCCCCTGTCTCTCTCCCTCATCCCTGTCTCTCTCCCTCATCCCTGTCTCTCTCTCATCCCTCTCTCTCTCCCTCCATCCCTGTCTCTCTCCCTCATCCCTGTCT
>NC_088243.1:9585887-9590887 GCF_036934945.1 Oncorhynchus masou masou | reverse complement strand
ACAAGAAAAGGGCAACTAGTGAAGAACAAACACCAGTGTAAAGACAACCCATATTTATGTTTATTTATTTTCCCTTTTGTACTTGAACTATTTGCACATCGTTACAACACTGTATATAGACATAATATGACATTTAATCTTTTGGAAATTCTGTGACTAATGTTTACTGTTAATTTTTATTGTTTATTTCACTTTTATTTATTACAGTTGAAGTCAGAAGTTTACATAGACTTAGGTTGGAGTCATTAAAACTTGTTTTTCAACCACTCCCCAAATGTCTTGTTAACAAACTATAGTTTTGGCAAGTCAGTTAGGACATCTACTTTGTGCATGACAAGTCATTTTTCCAACAATTGTTTACAGACAGATTATTTCACTTCTAATTCATTGTATCACAATTCCAGTGGGTCAAACATTTACATACACTAAGTTGACTGTGCCTTTAAACAGCTTGGAGAATTCCACAAAATGATGTCATGGCTTTAGAAGCTTCTGATAGGTTATATGACATAATTTGAGTCAATTGGAGGTGTACCTGTGGATGTATTTCAGGCCTACCTTCAAACTCATTGCCTCTTTGCTTGACATCATGGGAAAATCAAAATAAATCAGCCAAGACCTCAAAAAACAAATTTTAGACCTCCACAAGTCTGGTTCATGTTTGGGAGAAATTTCCAAATGCCCGAAGGTACCATGTTCATCTGTACAAACAATAGTATGCAAGTATAAACACCATGGGACCACGCAGCCATCATACTGCTCAGGAAGGTGACGCGTTCTGTCTCCTAGAGATGAACTTACTTTGGGGTGAAAAGTGCAAATCAATCCCATAACAGCAGCAAAGGCCCTTGTGAAGATGCTGGAGGAAATGGGTACAAAAGTATCTATATCCACATTAAAATGAGTCCTATATTGACCTGGCCGCTCAGCAAGGAAGAAGCCACTGCACCAAAACCGCCATAAAAAATTGAGACTACGGTTTGCAACTGCACAACTGACAAAGATCGTACTTTCTGGAGAAATGTGCTCTGATCTGATGAAACACAAATATAATTGTTTGGCCATAATGACCATTGTCATGTTTGGAGGAAAAAGGTGGGGGCTTGCAATCCGAAGAAATCCATTCCAACCGTGAAGCACAGGTGTGGCAGCATCATGTTGTGGGGGTGCTTTGCTGCAGGAGGGACTGGTGTACTTCACAAAATAGATGGCATCATGACGACAGGAAAATTATTTGGATATATTGAAGCAACATCTCAAGACATCAGTCAGTAAGTTAAAGCTTGGTCGCAAATGGGTCTCCCAAATGGACAACGACCCCAAGCATACTTCCAAAGTTGTGTAAAAATGGCTTAAGGACAACAAAGTCAAGGTATTGGAGTGGCCATCACAAAGCCCTGACCTCAAGCCTATAGAACATTTGTGGATTGAACTGAAAAAGTGTGTGCGAGCAAGGAGGCCTACAAACCTGACTCAGTTACACCAGCTCTGTCAGGAGGAATGAGCCAAAGCTCTGTCAGGAGGAATGAGCCAAAATTCACTCAACTTATTGTGGAAAGGCTGCCTGAAACGTTTGACCCAAGTTAAACCATTTAAAGGCAATGCTACCAAATACTAATTGAGTGTATGTAAACTTCTGACTCACATTGAATGTGAAGTAAAAGCTGAAATAAATAATTCTCTCTACTATTATTCTGACATTACACATTCTTTAAATATAGTGGTGTTCCTAACTGACCTAAGACAGGGAATTTTTACTAGGATTAAATGTCAGGAATTGTAAAAAAACGGAGTTTAAATATATTTGTCTAAGGTGTATGTAAACTTACTTCAACTGTATCTATTTCACTTGCTTTGGCATTGTAAACATATGTTTCCCATACCAATAATGCCCTTGAGTTGAATTTTTCTTTATTTGATTAATTTCACCATTATTAAACCAGGTAGGCTAGTTGATAACAAGTTCTCATTTACAACTGCGACCTGGCCAAGATAAAGCAAAGCAGTTCAACACATACAACAACACAGAGCGGGAATTGACAGGGCCTCCTTTCTCTGTAGGCCTCCTTGCTCGGTAGGCCTCCTTGCTCTGTAGGCCTCCTTGCTCTGTAGGTCTCCTTGCTCTGTAGGCCTCCTTGCTCTGTAGGCCTCCTTGCTCTGTCATTCAGACAGACAGACAAATGGAGAGAGACATAGAGAGACGGTCATGTGAAAGGAGAAAGAGAGAGAAACTGAGTGTGAGTGGGTTATCCCTGTCCATCCCCTGCTGTACCTCTGTGTGTAGTGGGGAGAGGCTCTCCCCCTAGTGGCCAGACTGTGTAACACAGGTGTTTGTCAGTCAGACCTGTCAGGATTGTCCATTCTTCCAGCTCTAATTCTTCGCTCCTGTGTCTATCATGGAGGGGAAGCATCAGGTGCACTACATTGATCGAAAGGTCAAAGTTCAGAACAGTATTCCATTCCAGGGAGTGTGTATGTATGGATCTGGTTAGGAGCCGTCTGCCAATGTTCCCGCTTCTCAGATTGACTTTTTGAAATGTATTTAACCTTTATTTTACTAGGCAAGTCAGTTAAGAACAAATTCTTATTTTCAATGATAACATCTGGCCTCTATGAGAACTTCAGTGTTGACCCGCATTAGAGAAGCACATCAGAGAGTAGATTGCTGACATGACATGGATTCTGTCCTCAAGTGCACCCTTTTCTCTATATAGTGAACTACTTTTGACCAGGGGCAATGGAACTCTGGTCAAAAGTAGTGCACTAAATAGGGGACAGGGTGCCACTTGGGATGCAGAATTTATAATGAGATTAGTAGAGGGAGGTAGAGACTGAGATGAGTTGAAAGAGAGTGCTGGACATGAGAGAGAAACTGATGGAGATGATGAGAGGTTAAGTTACATTCATCTGCCAGGTATGTTCACAGCCACTCAGTAAAATCTATATCACAGGGTTGATACTATTTAAAACTATACGACTTCACGCTACTCTCCACCATTTGATTCGACGCTGCTCTCTTTATTCCCTTTCTATCGACTTAAAGCATTCCAGTCGTTCCTGTGTCCAAGCTAAGATAGTCTGCGTGCACTGTCTCTCTGAAGGCATTTAACCCATCCCTGATGTCCCTGTGTATGAATGGCCAGTATTGTGTAACCTGGACCTGCTACAATGGCACTACGAAGCAGGTTTCCCACGAGACTTTCATCCTGCTAAGGAGAGGCAACTCCAGTCCTAAGTGGGGCCAGAGCAGTGTCACACTTTCCCCCAATCCCTAGCAAACACAGCTGATTAAACTAATTGCATTCCAAACTGAAGATCGTGATTAGTTGATTATTGGAGTCAGGTGTTTTAGCTGGGGCAACAGTGTGACATCAATCAGGCTTCCGAGGACTGGGGTTGCCCCTCCCTGTGCTAGCCCAATCACCGTAATGTCATCCCCTCTCCGCGTCTCTCTGTCACTTCGCATCCTATCACACACACAGCCTGACTGTCGGTTGGTGTGTGTGTGTGTGTGTGTGTGTGTGTGTGTGTGGGTGTGCGTGCGTGTGTGTTTGTGTGTGGGGGTGTGTGTGTGTGTGTGTGGGGGGGGTGTGCGTGCGCGTGTGTGTGTGTGTGTGTGTGTGCGTGCGTGTGTGTGTGTGTGTAGGTGTGCGTGCGCGTGTGTGTGTTTGTGTGTGTGGGTGTGCGTGCGTGTGTGTGTGTGTGTGTGTGTGTGTGTGTGGGTGTGCGTGCCTGTGTGTGTGTGTGTTTGTGTGTGGGGGTGTGAGTGCGTGCGTGTGTGTGTGTGTGTGTGTGTGTGTGTGTGTGTGGGTGTGCGTGCGTGTGTGTGTGTGTGTGTGGGGGGGTGTGCGTGCGTGTGTGCATGTGTTTGTCGGGGCCCCTTTCTTTTCAGGGGTTGAGATAAAATCAAAAAGAGAGCATTTCCATCCCTGCTGTTCCATTTAGCTTTCTTTTGGTTGGTTAGCTAGCTTTAGCAACTGTCACTAAAGCGGACATAGTTGTATACGGTTGCCATGGCAGTTGGGGGAAAGGGGGTTGCCAAGGCAACAATTTGGACTTTCTTTAATCGACAGGAAAGTGAGCATGATTCCAAACGGTTAATATTTTTCCCACTCTGGCACTTTTATTTTGTCTCTCTCTCTCCAAAACTGTCATCTGCTCTAGATTAGTTTATCCCTCTATCTTACTCTCTGTTGTGGGGAGGTTGAATTCATCCCTCTATCTTTCTCTCTGTTGTGGTGAGGTTGAATTCATCCCTCTATCTTTCTCTCTGTTGTGGGGTGGTTGAATTCATCCCTGTCTGTTTCTCTCTGTTGTGGGGAGGTTGTGTCCTACGTTAACCAACGTGTGTGTATGTGTGTGTTGAGGAGTATTGCTGGGTCTAACTCAGATCTAATCCAAGCAGTGTGTGAGTGAACATGCTAGCTAGCCACTCTTCCACCATGTAACAAGCTGTCCGTCCTTATTTCTCTCTTTCAGTCTGTTGGCCATTCTATCATTCCAATGTGTCGACTCAGTTGTTATTTTAAAAGAAACACACTGTCCCACATCATTTCCATAGTCTTTTCTCTGTTTACATTCTCTCTCTCTCTCTCTCTCTCTCTCTCTCTCTCTCTCTCTCTCTCTCTCTCTCTCTCTCTCTCTCTCTCTCTCTCTCTTCTCTCTCCTCTCCCTCTCTGTCTCTTCTATCTCTCTCTCTTTTCTATCTCTCTCTTTCTATCGTTCTTTCTCTCTCTTTCTCTCTCTTTCTCTCTCTCTCTCTCTCTCTGACTCTTCTATCTCTCTCTTTTCTATCTCTCTCTCTCTATCGTTCTCTCTCTCTCTCTCTCTCTCTCTCTCTCTCTCTGACTCTTCTATCTCTCTCTCTCTCTCTCTTTCTCTCTCTCTCTCTCTCTCTCTCTGACTCTTCTATCTCTCTCTCTATTGTATTTGTGTGTTTCCAAGCCCTCTGTCTCTCTCTGGGCTCTGATTAACAATGTAGTAGAGACTGTGTGAGGGTT